>NC_069108.1:8232581-8420770 GCF_947172395.1 Bicyclus anynana
CATAATATCACGTGAGTTTTAGCCGTGTTTTATAATCATTTAAAAGTAAAACTAAAAATGTTAACAAACACTAGTCACTGTTATAATTTTCGAAAGTTCCCGTCGATTTCTCGAAGATTCCATCATCAGATCCTAACTTCATGACTATGGGACCACATGGGGAGTACACCCTTTTAAACATAAAAAGAATTTTTCAAGGCGTCTTCGAGTCATCGGAGTACATAAAAAATTACCAATCAACTTCAGAACCTCCTTTTTGAAGTCGGTTTAGTATTTAAGTGTTTGTTTATTTCAGGCCAAAGAAATGTTCATGAAAGCCCAAGGCCTTACGGAGGAGGCCGCTGATTGCAACTTGGAGCGACTTTTAGAACCTGTCGCAAACGGATTGTATAGGTCAGTACACATTTCCTTTTGCCCTGAGGTCTCCACGGCAAAAGGAACAAATATATAACTCTGGGCCCATTGGGCCATGGAGGTGCATTGCCAAAAAATGTTGTCAAATTAATTCACCACGACGCAAAGAATCAGCCTGCCAGAATGCAGCCAGTATTCTTGCCACCATTCCACGTGGCATGATTTGTATAGTTAATAAAATAAATAAAAAGTCTTTTATTTCGCACATAAGTAAATGATACATATGAACTTATAGTAGATAATACGCAGAACTAGGTTAATAAAATTGTACATTATAATTTTGTTACAAAACGAAAAAAAAGATTTGTGCAGATAATAGGATAAATTAGCTTAATTCCTCATTGTATTCTTTCTCAATAAAAAAAATGTCAACCAATGGTGGCGAATCTCTTTCGTCCTTCGCAACGATAGAGATAGCGATATTTCCGATTGCTATTGGTTGAAATTTGTCTATTTCTCTGGACGTGATACGTCGTTTAGTCACATTACGCCTACTGCCCTTGTCATCATCATTATCAGCCGATGGACGTCCACTGCTGGACATAGGCCTCTTGTATGGACCTCCAAGCACAACGTTGAGCTGCCAGCATTCACCGGCTCCCTGCAACCCGCTTGATATCCTCGGTCCACCTATTGGGAGGTCGACCAACAATTTCCGGTGCAGGGTCGGGTCCATCGGCTTTTCGAACTATGTGACCTGCCCATTCAGCTTCGCGACTCGCTGAGCTATATTAGTGACTTCTTCTGCGGATCACCTATCTGATTCGATTGCGCAGAGAAACTCCAAGCATAGCTCTCTCCATGGCCCACTGAGTGACTTTGAGCTTTAAGACCCAAGTTAGCGACTAAGTATCATATCCTTACCTTACGTTATCAACCCATATACGGCTCACTGCTGAGCTCGAGTCTCCTCTTAGAATGAGAGGGGTTAGGCTAATAGTCCACCTCGCTGGCCCAATGTGGATTGGCAGACTTCACACACGCAGAGAAATTTTCTGATGTGCAGGTTGATGTGCAGATGTGTTTCGCACGATGTTTTCCTTCACCGTTTGAGACACGTAATATTTAATTTCTTAAAATGCACACAACTGAAAATTTGGAGGTGCATGCCCCGGACCGGATTCGAACCCATACTTTCCGGAATCGGTGGCAGAGGTCATATCCACTGGGCTATCACGGCTCTCCTTTCCTTGTAAGTTGATAATAATAAATTTATTTCAGATTGACATACGACCAAAGAATGAAGAGCACATTCGTGTTGCCGTACACGGCTGACAATCTGCGAGCTATGTACACACAGACAGACGTGCCCACGTTGGCTCTATTGGCTCAAGACGTGGTAGCCCACCGGGTGTATGACCATGTACCGTTTGTGATGGACGCGACCGCGTGGCCCAATGGGAACTACACTTACAAAGTGGTGCCAGGGAACCATGACGTTCATGTCAACAATCCGGACACTATAGCAAACGATGTTGCCAAGTTCTTACTTGAGGGTACTTCGAATAAATCTAAACTGTGATTTTAGTTTTACATTTACGTTTTTTTATTGACTTAATGATATAATTAATTCCTAGGTTCTGCACCCGTTATCAACCCATATACGGCTTACTGCTGCGCTCGAGTCTCCTCTCAGAATGAGAGGGGTTAGGCGAATAGTCCACCACGCTGGCGCAATGCGAATTGGCAGACTTCACACACGCAGAGAATTAAGAAATTCTCTGGTGTGCAGGTTTCCTCACGATGTTTTCCTTCACCGTTTGAGACACGCGATATTTAATTTCTTAAAATGCACACAACTGAAAAGTTAAGAGGTGCATGCCCCGGACCGGATTCGAACCCACGCCCTCAGAAATCGGAGGCAGAGGTCATATCCACTGGGCTATCACGGCTCTCTTTCAGGTTCTGCACCCGGTTGGATTTTATTAATGGATACGTATGGGAGGCATTATAAAATCCCAGCGGATGTCGCTATTTCGAGATCTAGACCAGACATTTTCATTTTGTCCAAACAAACTAAGCAAATAGTACTTGTAGAGTTTACTGTGCCGTGGGAGACTAACATTCCGAAGGACCACAGTATAAAAGTGAATAAATATTATGACCTAACAAATGAACTAACTAAAATTGGCTATGTAGTTAGTCTTTATGCCGTAGAAGTAGGTGCGAGAGGATTACCAGCAAAATCTCTCTATAACTTGCTTAAAGACCTTGGCCTCTCTAGAAGTGCAGCTAGTTCTATATTAGAACGAGTATCCAAAGCTACTCTAATAAGATCTTACCAAATTTGGCGGCAGGGAGCACAACACAAGCAGAGAACGGATGTTTGTTGATCGATCGTCAAGAAATTCCTTAACCCTACATCCTATAGTCACAAGTTCAGGACTCTGCTCGGAGTTTTTCTCTCTACCACGCGATGGACCCGGCACCCGCACGGTGAATCTATGGAATGCTAAGATATTCGTCTCATTTGACATATGACAAATCCTGTAGTTAAAATTGTTGTGCACGCCAGTGGATATTAGAATGTCATGTCATTATTTTCATCATTATGAACCCATATTAGGCCCTAGTACATACGCTGGCCCAATCACATGGCAGACTTCACACACGCAGAGAATTGAGAAAACTCTCTGATGTGCAGGTTTCTTCACGAAGTCTTTCCTTCGGTCATTAAAACGTTCGTTTTATGATTATTTATATTATATACAAGGTGTCTGTTAAGGAACCTATAAAGCCGTCAACCAGGCGTTATGGAGAAGTAATACATGCCTATAAAACAATACGAGCTTCCTAGTCAGAATCGTGAGGAAGATATGAGGACTTCAAGAATTTGCTTAAAACCTCGAGGTGTCAACCCTAGGTAAACTTTTGACATTGGATTCTTACATTATTATTGGCAAAACTTACGAATTCGTACAGTAGGTACCTAACAAGATACACGGACACTGGGCACAGTTCACATTACACCGGATGCCATGAGAAAATCAAATCAGATCAAATCCACCTCGGTTGAATTTGGACCTGTACGCAAATTAAATTAAATGAAAACAACGAAAATTTCTCAACTCTCAACACAATGGACATCTTTCATTCTGACATTGATAATGACAATCCTACATAGGGAATTTTAGATGATCAAAAAGGTTCATTTAAATGGTGAAATGAAAAAAGAATCTGACACAAGCCGTCAAACAGTTTTCATAACATTATGATATGTACCATTTTAGTCCGTAGCGCCGTAAAGTTTTATAATATTTCGTTAAGTGATTATTTTAAATATGAATTATTATTTATATTTTCCGGATGCGGTAAAGAATCTTCTAAAAGATACCAATATACTCACGAACGTACATAAGCGGAAACTAAAGAATTATTTTTTGGGACAGCCTGTGTAGCGTCGCAGCACCGGTTCACTCACACTTTTATTTAACTACCCTATAATGATTATTCTTGGTATTTATCCTCTTCTGTTTGTTAATCTGTTTATTTATCCTCTTCTGTTTGTTAATAATGTTCTGTTTGTTCCTAAATATTGTATTATGCAATAATAACCAGTGCACAGTAAAACTAACTGTGGTTTGTGTTGCACTATGGTTAGGCTTAATTTCAATGTGTTGTTTGTTGAATAATAATAATAATAATATTCTAACAGTAAATATGATATGACATGGTTATGTGTGATGGTGCTACTAATTGCATATTAACAGAAGCTCGTAGGATTTACGACGAAAGATAAGTTCATTCAACATTAAAAATTATTCATAGACTAGCGGACCCGGTCAAGCTTCGTTTTGACATAAGTGCACTTATTCTCTATCCCTACTCTACCCTTCTATACCTCTACCCCTACCCTACCCTACCCTACCCCTACCGCTTGACTCTTAAACGTTTGTATGGGAAATAGAAAAGGGCAGTTTTTAGGGTTTTCCCGGAAATTATTTGATTTTTTCTCACCTTTTAAACCTTCCCTATACCTCCACGAACATTTTAAGACCAAGATAAGATAAATCCGTTAAGCCGTTCTCGAGTTTTAGCGAGACTAACGAACAGCAATTCATTTTTATATACATATATAGATTAATGTGTTTGTGATCATTGTGTTGAAACTGTGTTATTTGATATGTTGAAGAAAGCATGCTATGCGGGGTTTAAAGGTAACAAATCAATTCAATGCTTTGAAATAAAATAATTTTGATAGTAAATAGGGTTATGCAACACATTTTTAAAAATATAATTTAGTATGAAATATTTTTTTTGTTAAATTAATAATTTTATTTACAGAATTGTGTTTAGAAGATCAGAATATATGAGTACGTGTCGGGATGTTATACTATTTACATAACACGTTGTATATTAAATTTTAAATAAAGGTATTTTTATATTAAAAAAAAAAAACAACAATTTAGAAAATATTTTAATACAGAAAAAATATATAGAAAATCATAATTTATTTACAATAACATCCATAAACCAATTAAATTGTAATGAATATCCCTTGTATTATATAATACCTTAACATTTTTAATAACATTATACCTTTAATAACATTAAAAAAAATATATTTAAATGTATCAGGCTTACCAACTTTACCTGTAGTTTATATTTTTTTGTAAAACAATAATTTAATACTATTAATTAAAAAAAATGTTACCTATAATTTTGATCGAGCGAATTCTTTCTTCATGAACCTACACACAAAACTGCTAATTCTCTCCGGATGCAAAAAGTGTACATCATGATTTCCGTCTACCCTCAAAATTGTGAAATTTTTCCATTTTTTCTCCAAATCTGCGAACAGTTTCCTTGCATTTTCCTTTCCCGCTGGATAGAAGTCGTGTGTGTCTTTAGCGTGGATACTCAACGTGGGAGGTGTGTTTTTGGAAAATATTTGATAATAATAATCTAGAGGGTAGTTTGTTGGTGGCATCAGTCTTAATCTTTTATCCCAGGACAAACTGAAAAATATATATTTTTTTAATTTTCATTGACCTCTTATAATAAAAGGATGTACAATCATGTAGAAAATATCATTTAATAACTGGCCATTTTTGCTTTGACAGTTTTAGAATGGGGATGATGACTAGGTTTGAATATATTGATTTTTATGATACATTCGGGTAAGGTCAATGTTAACTCATTTATACATAAAAAGCAAAGATTGTCTGGATATTTGCAAAATAAATAAGATTATAAAATTTCAAAATCTATTAAAAATCTTTTATCGTAATTAGATGAAAATTCATACAGTTTTAGCTTTCTTACATAAAATGTGACTAGACATTTTTTAATATATGAACTATAAACATAAACGAACAAATAACAAAGATATTAGTAATTTTGTTTCAACGCCCACACAAATCTAACGGTCATTAATTGCCTACGACGTCATAAGTTCGTACCATTATGTATGGGGCGTTTTTCAGGGATCCGCGGCAGCGCCGCAAATCTGACCCTTTAAATCCCTTTAGCTCCGAAAGTAATGATCGCAGATACCCTGTTACTTTTACAAAATTGCTTTGCTATTAGTATACTCTTAATTTATATACAATTTAAAAAACTGTCATCATCCCTATTATTGGTAAAGAAAAAGGCCTTTAAATTTAGTCCAATATTCAATAAAAATCCCAAATTCAGAGCAAATTCAACCTTAGGGATTGAGTTTAAGGTTGAATTTGCAAATGCGACTACTTGAATTGAGTGCCAAGAAGTTGTGTTTGGCACTCATTGAGTGGGGACGTTTTTTGGTCGCTGATTGTGCATCCACTTTTTAATAGGAGATCGATGTTATTTTTTTTAAATCATACACACAATTCTTTATTATACATACATAGGAATAATAGGCTACTGAAAGTAGAGACTGAAATCGCCTCCCTGCTTTCTGGATCCACAGCCGTGGGTTCGATTTCCACAACTGTGGAGCGAAAATTTTTGTTGGAGGGCATTATTGTACACTAGCGGACGCCCGCAAATTCGTCCACCCTTCATCATTATCAACGCATATTCAACTCACCGCTGAGCTCGAGTCTCCTCTCAGAATGAGAGGGTTTGTTTAACGTCCGCCCTTAGACCACTTTAATCCAGCCCTTACAGTAGTATCGCTGTAAAAATGGAGTAACTTCTCCCGTTTTCCCAACATTTCCCTTCACTGCTCTGCTCCTAGTGATCGTAGCGTGATGAAAAGTATACTATAACCTGCCCAGGAGTATGAAGAATAATTGTACCAAGTTTCGTTAAAATCCGTCGAGTAGTTTTTGTTTCTCTAACGAACATACAGACAGACAAAAATTTTACTGATTGCATTTTTGGCATCACTAATCACCCCCTGATAGTTTTTGGAAATATATTTCATGTACAGAATTGACCTCTCTACAGATTCATTATAAGTATATATTACTTCAATGTACAGAAAAATTTAAACACCAACCAGTATAAATCATCTCCGATCCTCTTCAAGTTCCTCGACAATATCACCTCGGCCTGCCCTTCGTTCATGCCCCGGGCCTTCATCACGGCATCCAGGGCTGCGGCCTTGCTGTACACACGGTCACTGTTGTACTCCCCATACTTCTTGTAGTAATTGTTGTAGTAGGAGTAGAAGGTGGAGTAGTTGTCTATCATTATGCGTTGCAGAGCCGGTTCTGGGTCCAGAAGTATGAATTTTTTTATTTGATTCGGATATATGGCGTGGTAGAAGAGACCTGTGAACAAGAGATTTTACCTTTTAGCTTAATTATACTTCTGAACTTTAATTTTACCCATTAGCTTTAGTTTTAGCTCTTAGCTTTTATTTATCTCTTAGCTTTAGTTTTACCTCTTAGCTTTATATTTACCTATTAGTTATAACTACAGCTTTAACCTGTACTAATATTATAAATGCAAAATTAAGTCTGTCTGTCTGTTATCTATGATACTTACGGCTAAACGGATGAACTGATCAAGATGAATTTTGGTATAATGGTAAATGAGATCTTGGATCAAACCATAGGGTACTTTTAGACCCTAAAATAAAAATAGAAGGGGTGAAATAGGGCTTGAAATTTTCAGTTTTAAAAAGTTGTTTATAAATCATGAAAAAATGCTTCAAGAATGTTTAAAATTCAACCCCTAAAGTAGTGAAATAGGGGTAGGTTTACATAGATTTCCACACGGACAAAGTCGCGGGCATTTGCTAGTATTGCCTATAAGTTTAGATTAGATGTCATTTTATCTTGTAGCTTTAATTTTACAATTAGTTTTAATTATACCTCTTAGCTTTAATATTACCTATAAGTATAGATTAGCTTTTATTTTATCTCTTAGCTTTAATTTTACATATTAGCTTTAACATTACTTCTTCTTTTTCTTCTTCTTTAATTTAATGGCTTTTGTTTAATATTACCTCTTGGCTTTACCTTTACCTAATAGATTTAATATTACCCATAAGTGTAGATTAGCTTCCATTTTATCTCTTTGCTTTAATGTTACCTCATAGCTTTAATTTTACCTCTTAGCTTTAACTTTACTTATCAACTTTAATTTTACCTATCTCAGCGCCCATAGAGTGGGCAATGTAAGTGAAGTCGGTCCACCCTAAGTGTTGGATCACTGCGTCCAAAGCTGCTACGTTGATGAACCGTGTCACTGCCACACCTGCAGACATGCAAATTACTCATGTGAGAAATCACTGTTGAGCACGAGTCTCCTCTCAAAATAGGAGGGGTTAGGCCTTAGTCCAACACGCTGGCCAAATGCAGATTGGTAGACTTCATACACACAGAGAATTAAGAAAAGTCACAGGTGTGCAGGTTTCCTCACGAAGGTTTTCCTTCACTGTTTGAGACATGTGATATTTCTTAAAATGCATATAACTGAAAAGTTGGAGGTGCAAGCCCTGGACCTGATTCGAACAATATAAGTAGCGCAGAACCTACACTCTCCGAATGAAAAGCAAAGGTTGTATCCACTGGTCTATCACAGATGTACAGATGTGAGAAATAATTTATTTATTTCTCACATCTGTGATAGATGTACAGATGAAGCAAAATTAAAGATTTTGAAAATACCCACAACACAAAAAGATAAAATAATACTTAAATTTATGTAATGGGTAGTGGTAGATGTATGTATAGCAGATAAAATGTTATTTTTTTTTAAATGTTACACGCAAAGCTTGGAGAGCAAAGTGTTATGCGACTCAACAACATAGGCGTTGTAGAATTCATCCGAATTAATGTTCATTGGTAAAGTGCCCAGCAGGCTGGCAGTATTGCCACGTTGTATGGCAATACTGATTCTCTGACCTAAATAAAGACCAGCCTTATGGTCACGGGAGGCGTCAATTAAATGTTTTGCAATTTCTTTAAAAAGAAACCAAGTACTCCGAGCGAATGGAAAAACTTACCTATGGGAAATGCATCAGACATGCCATGCCCAGGCAGGTCGAGCCCCACATAGTGGCAGTCAGCAGGCATCAGCTCCAGGAGTGGCAGGAAGGTTGCTGCACTATCCTGGCGACCATGCACCAATAACACCGGTTCGCCGTCTGGGTTACCCCATGATATCACTGTAACCATGGATCACTGTGATTTTAGAGATGCAACTTTGTTCCCCCTTCATCATCATCATCCTGTCAGCCAATGAAAGTAAACTGCAGGACATAGGCCTTTTGTAGGGACTTCCAAACTTCACAATACTAAGCCGCCTGCATCCAGAGAATACCTGCGACTTGCTTGATGTCGTCAGTCCACCTGGTGGAGGGTTGACCAACATTGCGCTTTCCGGCACCTTGGGACCCCAACGGCCATTGGCTCTTCGAGCTATGTGCCTCGCCCATTGCCACTTCAGCTTCGCGACACGTTGAGCTATGTCAGTGACTTGGTTTGGTTTGTAAAATTTGTTCTGGTCCTCCTCAATAGGTTTAATGATAGGTAGGTAAGTAAAATTAAATGGAAAATATACAGGGAAGATGCTTATGTCCTGCAGTGGACGTCCATCGGCTATTAATGATGGTGACTATTTTAAAACAAAATAAATAGCATAAAAATACTTACATGCTATTTTTCCCCATTTGGCATTTATAAACCATTCTTTTAATACTTTCATTTTACTATTAATCACAAACTTTTAATACTGTGTTAAATTTGTTTACTTTTGTAAACCAATTTACCTATAAAGTGCACTTTGGAACCAATTTTATTTAGATATAAAAGGATTTTGTTATTTTCATAGTTATGCTTTGTTTACATTAAATACTTATTGAATTGTTTATCTAATAATTTATTATCATTATTATCAGTTAGTTTCAATGACATTCAAAATCCGAAATTTTGAAATTATGAATTTGAATATTGAAGAAAAGCCGACCCAATTATTAATAATTGTCAATGTCAAATTGTCATTGTCAGTTGTCATACAAAATTTAGTGTTGTACACATCACAGTAAATCAAATGTAAAATATAATCGATATTGAATCGATCATTACTATTTTTTTAATTTTTATTATAATTAAATATAATTTTATTATAATATTATTTTTTATCTTAAACTTCAGTTTGAAGAGGCCACCTGATTGAGGCATTCAGAAATAATACAAGATCAGTCAATATCATACAATTATTATAATTTTGCTTTATTGTTTTTAAAATCAGTGTTCAAGAAATCAATTATTTTATCGACAAAAGTATCCGGGTTAGTGATATGGATATCATGGTGACCGATAACGTTATATAAGAAAAAGTTTGGTATTGATTTCTTGAATCTTTCAATAAGCCGAGCGCCAATTTTCTTAAAAGGTTTTATTGTATCGTCTATCGAAGCCACGATATTTAACATAGGTGGCGCATTTGTGGTGACAATACTGATTAGCATATCTTCAGTTACATAAACACTGGGGAGTTTTTTCATAGTCGGTTCCCATGACAATCTGAAAATAAAAAAAAATCTTACAGAATTAGTAGATCTGACCCTATAGTGGGCCTATAAATAGTAAATGTTTCCTGATTATGATGAAATATTTTAAACACGTACCTGTACATACCATCTCCTTGTGGTATGAGTGTTCTAGAGAGTACCACTGCAGACTGTTCTTTAGTCAACTTCCTACTTTTTACCAACAGTTCGATTGCTTGGTCATATGTATATGTTTTGTTTCGATAAATTTCCAATCTGCAAAAATACTTTTCTTGAGTGGTACGTAATTAAGATTTATTCAGTTCGAAAGATAAATCAATCAATTTATGATTGAACAAATCAATCTATAGTTTTTAGTAATTTTATGATGAATATATTATATTACCTTGAATAAGTAGTTTCATAAAAATGCTCATATTGGTATTGGTACCACAACATAGGGTTGTTCTCATGGAAGCAATATGTCGATAGAGGTGGCCCAGGATCTATATTTATCATTTTAGATATCTTAAAAGGCCAAACGCAATTGTAAATAACCCCTGAAAAAAGATACAATCATTATTTTGCTTAAATTTTTAGAACACTAATCTAATAATTAAAACAACCATCCAACCACTTAAGTTTAAGGTCCATTATATTATGTACTACTAAACTAGCGCAGATGCCTGCAACATCGTTAGTAATTCAGTTTTTCATACACAACTGGGAACCATCTATTTTTCCGGGATAGAAAGTAGCCTATATGTCGCTCAATAAGCTTCTCTATCTACCAGTGTCTTGTTTAAATCGGTTCAGCCGTTCCAGAGATTAGCTGGGACAAGATAGACAGACAGAGGAAAATTTTAATGTGTTTTATCATCGTGTAAATAACTACAATCACTTGAAAAAACGCAGTTAACTTGAATTCACATATTTTTTTATTTTTTACGACATTATACCGGAACGCTAAATCGATACGTCTTTGTCAGTAGGGTGGTAACTAGCCACCGAAGCCTTCTACCAGCAAAGACTTAATTGCGTGCTCTTACAATTTAGTTGGACGACTTTTTAATTGTGCGTAAATGAAAGGGAATTGGGATTCTGGTACGATCTGGTGTTCAATTTATTGTTGGAAAAGATGTGCGGGGTCTCATATATACTCTTAACTATACCTATTAGTTTACTCTGCTTAGTCACCTAACTTACAATTGAAGGTCTGCGGTAGCTCCTATACTTATTATCGACCTAAGAATTTAATAGATTATAATATACTTATACCTATAATAAATCCAACAGAATGTGTCATATAAAGAAATGTGTCCCACGCAAAATATTCCACAACACGTCTTACTGCTTCCACTTGGTGAGTTTGTGATACTAAAATACCGCCAGGAAATGGATCCGACTTACCGTGCCCTGAAACAAAATTTAAATATTATAATAACAAACAATAAATTCATTTACAATTTGGCACATGGCATCTATACTAATATTATAAAGCTGAAGAGTTTGTTTGTTTGAAACCGCGCGGCGTCTACTAGTACGCTCATAATATATTAAATTGATAGATAGAATTTACATTTAGATAAACATATAAGCTAGATATGTATAGCAAGAATATCTATAAAGTTTACTGGGTTTGTAAACTACCTAATATTTTAAAGTTGAGTTTGAAAGCTGAGTTAAAAATTAAAATACAATTATTATTTTGAACGACTTTTCATTTTATTTCATTTTTAATTAAAAATTACTTTGAAGATTTACTTTGAAGCTTTATTGTAACAATCATAATTAAGCAATAATAAAATATTCCACGCTTAAGAAGTAACTATCATACCGGGTAAATCAAATGCAAGATAGAAGTAGTCATCAGGTAAAAGATTGACAATGGGTATAAAAGTAGCAGCACTGTCCATGTAACCATGCACCATTAGCATTGGCGGTTTTTGTGGATCGCCCCATGATAGACCTATAAGCAAAATAAAAATAACATATTCTGGTAATAAGGTTAAAATACCATACGACGATTTCGGCCTAATAAACTTATTTCTATCATAAATATCAGACCAACATATTATCTATCATCTCTTAAATTATATTTGCAAAAGCATTCGCGCAATCAAAGTACAACAATTTGTTGGATAAGTATGAGGTTTGTACGAAAAATAAAAAGTTATTAACTAAACAAAACTTTAAATTAACACTTCCAAAATAACAACTAACCCGAAGCAGCACCTTCGATTTAATCGATTCAAAAATCGACTATTTGTACTCATTTTAGTAAAGATTTTTATCGAACATCACTATTAATGATGTCTTTACTCAAAAAGGTTAGAATCCAGAGCCGAAGCGTAGTTGAATTTAAAACAAAATAAAGTTATTAATTTTTTACGATTGTAGAAAAAATTTAATCGATGCAAATCGTAGCATTTTTAAGATTACTTTTGTACGATAGTAAATGAAAATTATTATTAATCGAATGCGATTGTGACAATTTTGAACCTTATCTCAGATACTATAAATACCTATTCCTTCGAATAGAATATACAATGTATAAAAACTTACATGCAATGTTGCCCCACGGCGTTTTTACAAGCCATTCTTTTGTCTCCTTTACCATCATTTACATAATATTATTAGTCTAGATAGTAATATATAAGTACTATAATAAACGTTTCAAACCGTGCCTACTGTATAAAATATTGATAAGTATGTATTTATGAGCGCATTTTTCCTTGAGCGAGAGTCGCCATTGTTATCGTTCCCTTCTGCCAGAATACACGACCAATGGATCAAGTATATTAGTATTACAAGCGTCAAAGACTTAATTAATGTATTTTTGTATAAGTACTGCTATTGTTAACGATACTGTTCAGATTATCTTAAACAATATGAGTTTGTAAAACATATAAACTTTAAAATGAAAACCTAGAATTACGTCTCCTAATAATAATTTGGATAAAAACAAAATCATAATGATTGTAATTATTTAAGTCGTGTCTGCTAAAAGAAGAAAAAAAAATATTCATTGTTTATTTTGTATTGAACGGCTTTGTTGACGACCTCTTGTTAGTTTTCTTTGTGTAGATAGATACCATTAAATTTAAATTCTAGGTCGGACAATGTCTGTCAGGTTCACAGTATATTTATATATTTACTTACCTACGAAGAAATCTTACAAGTACATTACCGCCTATGTTCGGTCCATTTACTTTTTTTGTAATTATAACTGTTGTCACAAAAAATAAAAGCGAATTTTTTTTATACCTGCCTATAATTATTATTTTATTAGATTTAGCATACGCTACGCGATTTCACCAGCGTAGTTCTCGTTCCCGTAAGAATTCGGGGATGATTAATATAGCTTATAGCACTCGGAGATAGTATAGCTTCCCAACAGTGAAAGTTTTTTTTCAAATCGGTTGTGTTGTTTCGGAGCCTCTTCCATCACTCCTCTCTTTATAATATCAGTAAAGATTACTTTGTCTGTATTGATAACGATTCGCCAGAAAAGACGTCACTGTTTTGCGTTGCTCTATGACTAGCTATGTAGTACAAAGGTCGTTTTTTTTATTATTATTACGTCTATTCTCACGATTGCACATAAAATATTTAGGGTTCAGTAAAGCAATTAGCGAGCTATGCTTGGAGTTTTTCTGCGTGATCGAATCAGAAATGAGGAGATCCGCACCAGGAAGAACCAAAGTCACCGACATAGCTCAGCGAGTTGCGAAGCTGAAGTGACAATGGGCGGGGCACATAGTTCGAAGAGCCGATGGACGTTGGGGTCCCAAGATGCTGGAATGGCGACCCCGCACCGGAAAGCGCAGCGTTACAATGTTATTTGATCTACTAAACGCACTGATTAAAGACTAATAGGCAGATAGAGCGCACGGAACACGACGGTGTTGTAGCCGCTCCAAATACAAAATTCAAAAATGAATACATTCTTGAATCAGTACGACACGAAGAGTCGCATCAGTAATAATAACCTTAGACCATTAATGTAATAACCTCAGAATACAGAAAAACAAAATGTTTTTCTGTATTCTGAGGTAATAACTAATATTAAAAAAGAAAAATGGCGTCATACGTTTTCAAATATTTTATAAACTGTTCACAAAAACTAAGGAAATAAGTATTTTTATTGGTTAATATTAATTATTATATTAATTTACGTAATTGTTGGTTGTTAGTGTTAAATTTTGAAAAAAGTTTGTTTTTGCAGATGTCAGGAGACGCGTGACTTTTTTTTTTTTATGGGTTGCACTGGCTTCAGCAGTTTGTAATGACTCTCTCTGGTTACTCTGTGGGTCTAACAATGCAGTTGGTAACGCATTTTAATAATGTAGGTATGTAATAGGAAAGAAAAACAAATCACAGCTTTGATCTCGTGTATTGGTAAAAATATTTCTTGCTCCCATTCAAAAGTTTTATCAAAACATAATCGTAATTCACGCAACTGTCGCCATATTGGAAAACGTTTAAAAAATTACGGAGGTCCTTGATAATGTCTTGACTGTCACTTTTTACATCTAATCCCTTCACTAAAAGATGGTGTAATGTGAGAAATTCAACTTTCTTCTCTGTTTCTTCATTAGTTCCTTTCTTCTCTGTTTCTTCATTAATTCTTGCAGTTTCGTAATCTTCTATATTTATTTTCACTGATTGTATAACAGGGTGGGATCTGTAAAAGGAATGAGATAATTTAAAATTTTAGATTTATTGTTTTTTTTATTGAGGACTAGCGGACGCCCGCGACTTCGTCCGCCCTTAGACCTCTTTAATCCGGCCCTTACAGTAGTATTGCTGTAAAAATGAAGTAACTTCTCCCGTTTTCCGAACATTTCCCTTCACTGCTCTGCTCCTATTGATCGTAGCGTGATGAAAGTATACTATAACCTGTCCAGGAGTATGAAGAATAATTGTACCAAGTTTCGTTTAAAGCCGTCGAGTAGTTTTTGTTTCTGTAAGAAACATATAGACAGACAGACAGTTATTTTGGAAATATATTTCACGTACAGATTTATTACAAGTATAGATAGCAGACGCCTAACGGTTTCCCCCGCGCAGTCACGATCCCGTGTGTATACGGGGATAAAAATAGCCTGTGACTCAGAAATAATATGGCTTTCCATTGGTAAAAGAATTTTCAAAATCGGTTCAGTACAGAGATTACCCCATTAATCCCACTAAGTTTACCACTTTATTATATTATTGTATAGATTTCTTGCTTTTAAAATGATTGAAATGCGCTCCTTACGCTCCTTCAGTCTGTTTAAATAAAGTCAGCCATACATTGCATCATCACTATATAACCATCAGATGAGATTGTAGTCAAGGGCTAACTTGTAAAGAATAAAAAAAGGCTCCTTAGTGGATCATTGGCGTATCTAGGATTATTTCCTAGGGCGGGCCTGGTCCCTGATTTGCTGCTGAGCAGAATCGATACCTTTGAAACGGGTCGGCTGATTTTATTGATTTTTCTTTGTATATTTTGTAGTTTGGCGTCCATCCTAGAATTTCAAAATTCTAGGGTGGACACTGGACCATTCTAGGATAGACCCCACCCTATATTTGCCTATGCTTTTTTTTAATTCTTTACAAGTAAGCCCTTGACTACAATCTCACCTGATGGTAAATGATGATGCAGTTTAAGATGGAAGAGGGCAAGGAGGAGGATGAAAATCCACACCGCTTTTGGGTTTCTACACGACATCGTACCGGAACGCTAAATCGCTTGGCGGTATGTTTTTGTCAGTATGGTGGTAACTAGCCACGGTCGAAGCCTCCCACCAGCCAGACCTGGACCAATTAACAAAATCTCAATCGACGCAGCCGGGGATCGAACCTCCCCTCCCCAGGACCTCCGTTTGCCGGCTTAACATTAAGATTTCCTTACCTTTTTCTGTGTATATGTCTTCCAAGTGTACAGACCCAACTGTCGAAGTCTGTGTAGATCTCTTGCCAGCCGCACAGAGCTCTGAGTTCCACAGTATTTAGGTCTGTAAAAAAAAAAAAACAAAATCCAAATAGATTTCAATACTGTTCGATCACTTTACTACAATTTAAACACAACACTCTTTTGAATTAACTTTTATTACTCACTTCACAATATATATAGAAACTAATATTAAGTATCAACCTCGCGGTGGGCTTATTCGTTCAACTTATATGATATCGAATTGGAACAATGGTAGCGTGAGTTAGACGACTACTAACGCCATCTATCGGCGGTCATGACAACTTTTATCGATTTAAACATTCCGCCCATCAAGGACTTGTCCTTTAAATAAACATACATTAATAAAATGAAACAAACTAAAATTCACCAAATTCAAAGAAAGTGATTTAAATGATTTTGCAAATTAAGGTTAACAATAATTACTTACAAAAAAACAAACACAATGATTCAATACAAGCTTCAGATAAAATTTACTCTAAACAAAGTAAAGCAAATCAATGCCAATAAAGTTAGAACAATAGATGTTAAGCCTTAATGAAATGAAATGTGGGTAACAATGAACAAGTTGAAGTAATATGTTAATCTTGAACTTCTAACAGTATAAATGTAAACACAAATAACAATAATGTAACAAGTTAGCTACCGCCCACCGTGACAATTATTAAGATAATTAACTTTATACTAAGCTTTAGGTAAGAAACATAGTTTACTGACAGGTCTTTTAAGAAAATTATTTTTACACTTAATAGTTACTACTCTAGTTATGTTGTCCTTGCCAGTATGTTTCTCTACGATCTTTCCTAGAACCCATTTGGCCGGAGGGATGTTATCTTCTTTAACAATTACAATGTCATCTATTTCAGGTTCATTCCTTTCAGTAGTCCATTTGTATCTTTGACTTAAAGTGACTAAATATTCTTTGGACCATCTCTTCCAAAAGTCATTTACCATCTTTTGCATTAGTCTCCATCTCTCTATTCCAGAGATTTTCTCATCAGTATTGTATTGATCGGGTATTGCAATTAATGGCTCACCCACTAGGAAGTGGCCTGGAGTTAATGGTACAGGGTCATCAGGACTATCGCTGAGTTGGGTGATTGGACGTGAGTTTAAGCACGCTTCAACTTGTGCCAAAACTGTGGATAGTTCCTCAAAGGTGAGTGTGCTGTCACCTATAACCTTTTTCAAATGCGTCTTTGCAGAACGTACTCCCGCTTCCCAGATACCACCAAAATTGGGCGAGTGTGGTGGAATGAAGTGCCATGTTGTTCCCTCTATGCTAAGTATTTGGGCTATTTCATTAGGGATATCGGATTTTGCTGAATCAAACATTTCCCTTAGAATTTTATCAGCACCGACAAAATTGGTACCGTTATCACTGTACAAATTTTGACAAAATCCGCGTCTAGAAACAAATCTTCTATAACACGATATAAAACCTTTAGCCGACAAGTCAGAGACGACTTCCAGGTGAATTGCACGAGTCACCATGCAAATGAATAGTGCAATATATCCCTTATAAGACCTCACTCCTCTGCCAGGTGAAACTCTCACATTTATTGGACCACAATAGTCGACACCTGTAGATTTAAAGGGTTTACTTGGCTTAAGTCTAACTTCTGGCAATTGTCCCATTAATGGTACCTTTTTTGTCTTTGAGTATCTTAGACATACTACACAATCTCTGTAATGTTTCTTTACTTGTTCTTTTCCTCTAATGATCCAGTATCTCTCTCGTATCATATTCAGCATTATTTGAGGTCCCCCATGTAATGTTTTCTGGTGAACATCTTTTATTATAAGTTTTGAAAGATGGCTTTTAGTAGGCATAATAATAGGATGCCTGGTGTCATACTTTGCGTTCGCAAGTTTTATTCGACCACCTACTCTTAAAAGACCCTTCTCATCAATATATGGAAGAAGTGTGTGAAGTACGCTCTTTTTACGTACATAGCCACGACTTTTAATATCTTTTAGTTCTTCGCCAAATTCAATTTCTTGAGCCTGTTTAATGCAAATATGTAACGTACTATCCAATTCGTCTGCAGTTATTATAGGTTTAATTTTGTGTCTTTCCTCCTTTGATAATCTTGTTAATTTTAAAAATCTTTTACACAGTGATAGAATTCTTAGTGCTTTTGATAATGATGAAAATTTAGTCCATGGAAATTTGTCTTCTGTTTCTTTTATTGCTACACAAGTCTTCATAGGTTTCTCTTCTTCGTGTGTATTAAATTCTGTTTTGTTACATTCGAGTTCTCTACTGTAAAGCCATTGCGGACCTTTCCACCAAAGTTCATGATCTAATAATTCTGATGGCTGCAGGCCTCTCGAAGCACAGTCAGCCGGATTAAAATCTGTCGTTACGTGACTCCATCGTTCATAATCAACAATGTTAATAATTTCGGATACTCGATTACTAACAAACGTTGTCCAGCGATTCGGCAAACCTCGTAGCCATGCCAACACCACAGTCGAGTCAGTCCAAGCAAATGTGTTATTTATACTTATGTCTAACACTTGGGATACTTCGTATAATAACTTCGCAGCCAAAAGTGCACCGCAAAGTTCTAATCTCGGAATAGATACCTCTTTCTCTATTGGTGCAACCTTCGTCTTGGCTGTAACCAAACTCACATGAACATTACCTTCTATGTCCACTGTTCTCAGATAAATAACTGCTGCATAAGCTGATTTAGATGCATCAGCAAACGCATGTAACTCTCGATGTGAATTATCTGTCAGCTTCATCCATCTAGGAATTTTAACATTTTTGAGGTTGACTAAATCTGTCCTAAAGTTTAACCAGTCAGTTAAGAGATTTTCAGGTAATGTGTCATCCCAATCTAAATTTGCTTGCCATAACCTTTGTATATAAATTTTGGCCTTGACTATAACAGGTGCGATCCATCCCATTGGATCGTACAATCTAGCTATCTCTGAAAGAATTCTTCTCTTAGTAATCTCATCGTTTGTGTTTTGTAAATTTATTTCAAATTCAAAATCATCTGCTGTTCGGTTCCAAGTAATGCCCAAAACCTTTAATGTATCGTTAGCCTTGATTTTTATTGATTGATTAGAACTAGTTGTTTCTTCACTCGCGTATTTTAGAAAGTTTTCACTATTACTACTCCATTTCTGAAGTTGAAAGCCTGATCCATGTAGTAGATTGTTCATTTCATTGTACATCAATGTAGATTCTTTTTCAGATTTACATGTAGTCATCAGATCATCCACGTAAAAATCTTTTAATACTCTTTCAGCAGCCATCGGATATTTATAACCTTCATCTTTAGCTATTTGTTGTAAACACTTTACTGCGAGATAGGGTGCACAAGCAGTTCCAAAAGTCAGGGTAAGTAACTTGTAATGTTGTATTGGCTGATTAGGATCGGGTCTCCAGAGTATACGTTGATATTTTGTGTCATCGTCATGTACTCTGACTTGACGGTACATTTTTACTATATCAGCCACTATAGCAATTTTTCCACAACGCCACCTCATCAACAAATGTCTCAGGTCTTGTTGTAATTTTGGACCTATTAATAGGCTGTCATTCAATGAGACATTATTTACACCCTTTTGGGAAGCATCAAAAACTATTCTTAGTTTCGTCGTGTCCTTGTCTTCCCTGACTACTGCGTGATGTGATAGGTAAACTGCTGTAGGATCTGCTATTTCTTGTTCACTTTCTATCAACTTCATATGATTTAGTGTAAGATATTCTTTCATAACTTTCTGATATTCTTCATAATGTTTAGGATTCTTTAGTAACCTTTTCTCAGTAGAATAAAATCTTTTCAAAGCTAACTCTCTAAACTGTCCTTCTTCACATTCAGGGTTTTCTATTTTGAACGGCAGTCTCACAACGTACCGCCCATCGTTATCTCTCGTGGTAGTTGATTGAAATAAATTTTCACATTTGATTTCTTCATTCGTAAGCTTCTTTTGGAAAATGTTATTTGGTTCTGTCTCAAGTTCCCAAAATTGTTTCAATAAATTGTCGTCTCTAATTTTAAGGTGCATGTTAACTACTCTTTTATACTTTGTATTTGTGTCTCTCGAAATTCTTCCTGATATAATCCATCCAAAGATTGTGTTTTGTGCAATTAAATTATCTTTTGGATGTTTGATCATGCCCTCAATTAATATTTCACTATATGCATCTGCCCCAAGTAAAATGTCAATCTTACTGGGAATCGCATAGTCTGGATCAGCAAGAAATGAATCTCCTATTTCTAGGTGATCAGATGATTTAAGATTGCTCGACGGAAGTGACCATGAAAATGATTTCAGCACATATGCATCTACTTGGATTGAATTTGCTGGATTCTGACGTGATTCGACATGTAACGAAACCATGTACTTAATTCTCGTTTCGCCAGGCCCCAAACCTGACACCCAACCATTGACTGGTGAGCGCTTAAGTCCAAGCAGTTGAGTTGTAGCTTCCGTGATGAATGACGCCTGTGATCCCTGATCTAACAATGCTCTGATGTGGTGCTCACAGCCGTTTCGATCTCTTGTTTTCAAACGCGCAGTTGCAAGTAGGACTTCGCTAGGTTGATGCTTCTCAGTCGAGAAGCTTGAAATAATTCTCTTTTCGGTTCTCAACGAAGTTGATGGTTGCGTTTGGTTGTGGGTTGTATTAGTTTCTTGATTTAAGTTCTCAGCAGTACTAATAGAAACATCAGTTTCTTTGTTGTTGTGTAAGAGTGTGTGATGACGTCTACCACATTTTTGACATGATTTTGATAGTCTACAGTTCTTTACAGAATGAGTCGGCGCCAAGCAGTTAAAACACAGTCGCTTAGCCTGTACAAAGTCTTGTCTCTCTTTTGGCTGTTGTATTCCAAATTTCTTACATGCATAAAGATAGTGATTCCCTTCACATAATGCACAAATTTGATCCTTAACCGTTTTGGTTTGGTCAAGAACTGAAGTGTGAAAGGATTTAGATTTGGATACTTGATTGCCTTGAATAGAAGGCTTAGCTTTACTGGTATCTATCATTTCTAATGCTCGGAATCTGGTTTCTAGAAATTCGGCAAGTTGACTCCATTTAGGCAGTTCATCAGATGCAAAATTGCTCATTTGGATTTCCCATTGTTTGTGAGATTCGGTATCTAACTTGGAAACCACTAAATATATGAGGATTGCATCCCAAGAATCAATATCAATGCCTAAATTCTTCAGCTGCTTAAGGCTACTCAATGTTGTGTCAAGAATAAGTTTAATTGCATTAGCCGACTCATGACTCATTTGTTTAATTGAGAATAGTGTCTTCAGTGTGGCGTTACAATTGAATCTTTTATTATCGTATCGCCTTTTCAATAATGTCCACGCTTCCTCGTAGTTTGCATCAGTAATGGTCAAATTTCGTAATAAAACTTCAGGTTCTCCACTTAGACAACTCTTTAAATAATGAAGTTTCTGAACGCTTTGTAACCTTCTGTTAGTGTGAATTAAACTCTCGAATAAATCATGAAAAGATTGCCATTCACAATATTTTCCATCAAATGAGGGTAGTTTGATTAATGGCAAATGCACTTCGTTATGCGTTGAACACGATCCGACATTAGGCATAGCAACGTTAACATTTTCTATTGTAGACTTAAATTGCTCGAGTTTAGTTTTTAATAATGATTTGTAGGTAGTGTAAAATTCCTCAAATTGTTCGTATAAATCTTCAGTAAAATATGATAATTCCCTTTTGATCTCTTTAGTTGCTTGTGCCACAATTTCTCGATGATCTGATTTAAATTCATTCCATAATGTATCTGCAGACTCCAATCTCGATTCTGTATAAGATTTTGTTAACCTCTCTTTAGGTGATTTTTTAAAATTTCTTTCCGATTTTATTAAGTTTTCAAAACGATCTTCTTGAACAAGTATTAATGACTGCATCTTTATTTTCAAATGTTAACACCACTAATTTAATTTAAAAACAAAGTTCGTTTATGTAAAGTTCAATCATAAAGAATGTCCAAATAACTTATAGTTCAATGATACTGTTGTCACTAAAATGTCCAGTTAACAAAACATGAAAAAGTTCAAACACATTTGAAATTATTATATTTGTTCACAAGAGAAATTTTTCTAAGTCCATACACGTATAAAATTTCAAAGTCTTTTTTAAACGAAATTTTTCTAAGTCAATACAGGTATAAATTTTCAAAGTCTTTTTTGGAGCGAAATTTTTCTATGTTAATACAGGTATGAATTTTTTTAAGTCTTTTTTACAAACACTCGCGATTGCACTAAGTCTTTTCACTGATTTTATTTTCTAAGTTCTTTTACTCACAGTTTATCCCGGGTTTCGGCACCATAATGTTCGATCACTTTACTACAATTTAAACACAACACTCTTTTGAATTAACTTTTATTACTCACTTCACAATATATATAGAAACTAATATTAAGTATCAACCTCGCGGTGGGCTTATTCGTTCAACTTATATGATATCGAATTGGAACAATGGTAGCGTGAGTTAGACGACTACTAACGCCATCTATCGGCGGTCATGACAACTTTTATCGATTTAAACAAATACAAAGTAGAGTTTTGACCAGCACGCAGCTCCAATGCAGATTGGCGATTATGAGTCGGGTTTAGCATACATATTTTTTTTTTTTCCGTGGAGACCCTTGGGCTATGGAGTTGCCGTGTAAAATTAAAAAATAAATTAAAATACATTCCCGAGTCAGTTCGACACGAAGCGCTTCAATATTAATATATTTAAACGATAAATTTTAAATATTATTTTAATATTTTATTTAATTATATTTTAATATTTTAAAAACTGTGCACAATAACTAAAGCAATAGGTAAGATGGAGTATTTTGTATTGGTATTTTTTATTGGTTATTATATTTATTTATGTATTTGTTGATAATGTTAAATTTTGAATTAAAAAATTATGAAAAAAAGTTTGTATATGCAGATTTCAAGGAGACACGAACGAAATAAATAAAATAAAATAAATAACAAATAACACGTGACGTTTGTTTTTTTATGGATTTCACCGGCTTAGCCACGCTGCTTGAAAACACTCATTCTAGATATCCTTTATTCTGTGAGTTAAGATAAGATAACTAAAAAATTAGATAATAAATTATTAATTAATTTCAACATGTAAACTTCAACATGCAACAGCACACGCAACGTATAGGTACGTACGTTACGAAACGTCGGCCGAGCATTAGTTGCATCACAATCGGTCAGGTTGCTGTAACTTAGTAGAAAGTAGATATTTCCTTATATATATAAAACAATCTACAGTTTTATAGTGCTGAGGTAATCGTTGCGTCATAGATACGCTTCCGTTCGTCGTTATCAACCCATATACGGCTCACTGCTGAGCTCGAGTCTCCTCTCAGAATGAGAGGGATTAGGCCAATAGTCCACCACGGCCCAATGCGGATTGGCAGACTTCACACACGCAGAGAATTAAGAAATTCTCTGGTGTGCAGGTTTCCTCACGATGTTTTCCTTCACCGTTTGAGACACGTGATATTTGATTTCTTAAAATGCACACTACTGAAAAGTTGGAGGTGCATGCCCCGGACCGGATTCGAACCCACATCCTCCGGAATTGGAGGCAGAGGTCATATCCACTGGGCTATCACGGCTCTCCTTATAATAATAGCAAACGTAGATAATAATAATATCTATTCACTAGCTGACGTGGTTTCACTCGCGTGGTTCTCGTACCCGTAGGAGTACGGGGATAAAATATAGCCTATAGTCTTCCTCGATAAATGGGCTATCTAACACTGAAAGAATTTTTGAAATCGGACCAGTAGTTCCTGAGATTAGCGCGTTCAATCAAACAAACAAACTCTTCAGCTCTATATATTAGTCTCAGAATACAGAAAACCACCAGAAGGAGTGATAGCGCAAAGAAGTGAAGCCATTTAAAGTACACATTTTACGATTACTCACTCTGTGTTTGTCGTGTTGTTTGACGTGCTATACAGGTGACAAATTTAATTAAATTAAGCCGTCTTGTGCTATTCCTTCGTGTAAAAATGCCGTTGGTAAAAAAAAGAAACTGATTAGGATCACATTTCACGTGTAAGTAGCACAAATAAATATTCTTATGTTAAAATAATGAATAATTTTTACGTGAATTTTGTTGTCATAGAAACCGATGACTTCATTTTGTAAGTGTTGCCAATGTAATTGTTTTGATTTTCCCTACTTTTAATTTCAATTCAAGGATTTATTATTTATGTAAAATATTAATCAACTAAATAGGTAGGCATAGGTTCCGGCAATTAAGTTGAAATAAAATTGTGGTAATCAGCGCAGATAAAGAAAGTGTAAAATAATCTTAAAGCTTTAAAATTTTACAAATAACAATGGCGTGCTATATTATAATAAGTTCGTTCGTTCTTGTCTGTTTGTGTGTTTGTTTGCACATTTGTTTGTTTTCGTGTGCTTGTTTGGTCTTTTGTTTGTTTGTGTACCTACTTGTTTGCTTGTTTGTTTGAGCAAGAGGATTAAATAAAATATTTTTATCTTCAAAACACATTCTTAAAAGATATTAAACCAATTAAATGGCCTTATTTATACTTGAATTTTAAGAGACATAAAAATTAGAGAAATAAGACGAGATAATAATAACTGTGCACGCGATTGAAATACATATTTATAATAATAATATAATATAATTATATGGAATATATAAAATTATTATTGTAAATATGTATTTCTTTAGTTTGTTAGTTGATAAGTTTTATAATAACCGTCTTATTATATCTATTATTTATTTGTCCTTGTCTTAAATTTTTTAGAGTTCATTTTCTTGCTGACTCTTAGCAATCACTAGAAAACCGGTCCCACTGTTTTTATTATTTACCATCCAAGTTAACATTTAATGTGATGAACTGTACACTTATTGTTTTCCTTTTAACATTATAATTTTTTACCACAAAATAGGGAAAAATTTAACAGCCTCATGTACTAGCAACATTACGCGGGTGAGAATTGCGACTAGTGCAGGCTGTTGTGTACAATTTTTGGACACACTGCGCACTATAGAATGACATCTAAACGTGGCTTCTGGTGGTTTTCTGTATTCTGAGATATTAGTATAGATTTGTCGATGTAATAATTAATTTGTTGCTAATGATAATTGCTAATTAATATAATCTATATCTATCAATATATCAACGTCTACTTAAATATACAACACGAACAAGCTTTTTTAAAAATTTCGTCTTTGTTTCTTTTAAAGAATATTTGCCATATCTTTTTTCTAAATATGACCAATGTTCCCATTGCCCTCCAACTAGTCGGGAAAGCCTGTGCTAAGAGTGGGTACGACAATGGACCAACGGGGGATCGAACCACAGCCCCTCGGTGATGAGTCCGACCGCTCTTACCGTTGAGCTGTTGTGGCTTTGGAAGACGGAACCGATTAGAATGGAACTTTTACTGGAAGATATTTTATTGAGCAACTTATAGGCATTATAGGATATTTTTTATCCCGAAAAAATCCATTGTTCCCATGGGATTATTGAAAAATTGAATTTCATGCGTACGACGTTGCGAGTTATATTATCCGCAAATAATCTAATACTAATATTAATATTAAACTATACTAATATTATAAAACTGAACAGTTTGTTTGTTTGTTTGTATGAACGCGCTAATCTCAGCAACTACTGGTCCGATTTGAAAAACTCTTTCAGTGTTAGATAGGCCATTTATCAAGGAAGGCTATATATTATCCCCATATTCCTACGGGAATGGAAACCACAAAGGTGAAACCACGCGGTGTCAGCTAATAATAAAAAATATTAAAAGATAGATAAAAATAATGTAGGTAGGTATAGGTAAATACCTACTTCAATGTTGAAGTCAATGACCTCATGCAAAATCAACTTTACGTGCAAGGTTTACACTTATAGGTACATAATTTAAATGAATGACAAATGAATGTAAATTGTCCTACGTCAAACTTATACGTACTGACCTTTAGGACCTTCTGACGTCATAAACGTTGACAAAAATTATGGAATGCTTTCTTTTTTTTTATTCTTTACAAGTTAGCCCTTGACTACAATCTCACCTGATGGTAAGTGATGATGCAATTAAAAATGGAAGCGGGCTAACTTGTTAGGAGGATGAAATCCACACCCCTTTAGGTTTCTACACGACGTCGTATCGGAACTACGTCAAACTTGTAAGGTACTGACCTTTAGGACCTTCTGACGTCATAAACGTTGACAAAAATCATGAAATGCTTTCTTTTTTTTATTCTTTACAAGTTAGCCCTTGACTACAATCTCACCTGATGGTAAGTGATGATGCAATCAAAAATGGAAGCGGGCTAACTTGTTAGGAGGACGAAATCCACACCCCTTTAGGTTTCTACACAACATCGCATTCTAACTCCGCTCGCGACTCGCTGAGCTATGTCAGTAACTTTGGTTCTTCTACGTGTTATCGCCGCGTTTGCCGCTTTTAAATTGACATGTTATTAATAAATAGTGTAGGAAATAGTAGTCTGTGACAGATATGACGTCGCTCGATCTAGTGTCGGCTTCAGTGTGCTCGTGGCGTTCGAGCCGTCCACATCTCTTGTTGTGTAATTATTTAGGGGTTACTTGGGATAGGCGGGGAGAGTGACTTGAGTGGAAAAGGGGAGTGTTTGATATCAGTAAAAGGCGCCTTTAACCCTACACACATCGTTCACAAGTGCGTGACTCCACTCAAGGTCATTCTCTGCCATTCTAGGGTCTTATTTTGGTAATAGTAATTGGTTAATTAAGTTGTCCTGACAAGTGTTGTGAATCATAACCTTTGTTCTACATTCGTTTTTCTTATATTTGCAAACACCTTTGAGTCCACTAAAATACGTATGCACTTTATAGATGTGAATGTTCTCTGTCTATCCTTAGGATGACGGCCTCCCTGGCGCAGAGGTATGCGCGGTGGATTTACAAAACGGAGGCCCTGGGTTCGATCCCCGGCTGGGCAGATTGAGATTATCTTAATTGTTCCAGGTCTGGCTGGTGGGAGGCTTTGGTCGTGGCTAGTTACCACCCTACCGGCAAAGACGTACCGCCAAGCGATTTAGCATTCCGGTACGATGTCGTGTAGGAACCGAAAGGCGTGTGGAGTTTCATCCTCCTAACAAGTTAGCCCGCTTCCATCTTAGACTGCATCACTTACCATCAGGTGGGATTGTAGTCAAGGGCTAACTTGTAAAGAATAAAAATAAAAGTTAACCACTGCACCTACGGCGTTCGAACATTATAGATAATGCATACATTAACACAAATAACCTTATCACGAGGACATTCACCTTTGTACCAACTGACAGATAAAGTTGTTTTTGTATATTGTAAATAAAAACAAAAGACTAAAGCCCCAGTGCGTTTGCACTTAAACATTTGTAAACAAAGGATTTTAACTCTTTTTTTTATTATTACTTACAAGTTAGCCCTTGACTACAATCTCACCTGATCGTAAGTGATGATGCAGTCTAAGATGGAAGCGGGCTAACTTGTTAGGAGGATGAAAATTCACACCCCTTTCGATTTCTACACGGCATCGTACCGGAACGCTAAATTGGCGATGGTACGTCTTTGCCTAGGGTGGTAACTAGCCACGGCCGAAGCCTCCCACCAGCCAGACCTGGACCAGTTAGGAAAACCTCAATCGACCCAGCCGGGGATCGAACCGAATCGAAGAATACAATAGGGACTTATGCTAACTTATCTGGCTGATCCTTTGCGAAAAATGAGCCAGCCCTTCTGTCACAACTAGCCGCGGTTAAATGATTCGGTGAAATAATCTTACAATGACAACACAACTGAAAAGTTGTGTGCATTTTAAGAAATTGATATACGTGTCTCAAACGGTGAAGGAAAAACATTGTGAGGAAACCTGCATACCAGAGAATTTTCTTAATTCTCTGCGTGTGTGAAGTCTGCCAATCCGCATTGGGCCAGCGTGGTGGACTATTAGCCTAACCCTTCTCATTCTAACAGGAGAGTCGAGCTCAGCAGTGAGCCGAATATGGGCTGATAATGATGAATGATGATGAATAGAATCTTTCATCTATACTAATATTATAAAGCTGAAGAGTTTGTTTGTTTGTTTGATCGCTAATCTCAGGAACTAATGGTCCGATTTAAGAAAATTTTTCAGTGTTAGATAGCCCATTTAACGAGGAAGGATATAAGCTATATTTGATCCCCGTATTCCTACGGGAACGGGAACTACGCGTGTGAAACCGCGAGGCGTCAGCTAGTTCATCATAAGACACTCGAAATTGTAGACGAATACATAATACCTAGGACTTATGATCCAGTTATGTAGGTCTGATTTAGAGAAAGAGGTGAACCGTCGAATCATACTCAGCTGGACAGCATTTGAGAAACTTCGCTGAAATTCCTCAGAGCTGACGACAAAAGTAATTAGAACAGTGCGTGTTGCCAGTGATGACCTATGGTTCCGAGACTTGGTCGCTAACTATGGGCCTCATGAGAAGGCTCAGAGTCACACAGCGGGCGATGGAACGAGCTATGTTAGGAGTATCTCTGCGTGATCGATTCAGAATGAGGAGATCCGCAGAAGAACCAAAGTCACCGACATAGCTCAACGAGTCGCGAAGCTGAAGTGGCAATGGGCGGTGCTCATAGTTCTATGAGCCGATGGAGTTGGGGTCCCAAGGAATGGCGACCACACACTAAAAGCGCAGTGTTGACCCCCCACCAGATGGACTGACGACATCAAGCGAGTCGCAGGGATTCGCTGGATGCAGGTGGCTCAGTATGGTGATGGAAGTCCCTACAAAAGGCCTATGTCCTGCAGTGGACGTCCATTGGCTGATATGATGATGAAGATATTTAACTCTAGTAACCGGATGAATAATTATGAATTATGAATATGAGATTCATCTGTATTATAGTCGTTCGAAGTAATAAGATTAATAAACAATTTACGCAGTGACCGTCTGAATAAAATAAATTTATTCGTACGTTTCTATATGAATAGTCACTTCAGAGTAAGTAATAAAATTAATTAAACACAAACCTTTAACATCCATAATTGCACTATTTATTAAAAACACACACAAACACAACACGCGTGCGTAAACAATAAACACAACTCTATAATGATAACAACTCTCGCTCGCTTGTAAACAAACCGTCTAGTGATGCGCCTGCACAAGTGTCGATATATTCGTATCGATAAAACGCATTGTCATTATCAGCTTAATTTTATAATAATAATGATTTTTTTTACTGTTGCTTATATTAATAGTTATACAATTTAATAGCCACAATATCTTACGAGTTGCGTGGTACATTATTTCTGTCTGACGCTCAGAATTTTTTATTTCCTGGTGACTCAGCTATTCTCCGGTCTCAGAGTCCGGCTCTATTGAGACCGGTCCATCACGGAGAGCATAAACCTGACATCGTGGTGCTGGACCGGGCACAGTCGAGAATGTTTTTAGTGGACATCACAATTGCATATGATGAGAACCTTGTGAGAGCTGAGACCGAGAAAAAACGTAAGTATCTTGATCTGGCTCACGAGGTTACCGCCATGTGGCACGTGGAGTCCACTGAAATCATCCCAATCGTTTTATCTGCCAATGGTTTGATCCCGGTCAGCCTCGCTCACCATCTAAGGCGGCTGGGGTTCCGTGGCAGTTCGCTTGCAGGCAAGAGGCAAAAAGCGGTCTTGCTGGACTCGGCTATGTCGCCCTGACCCCCGGCCGTTTGGTCTCCCTGGGTGAATCCTCCGCTCGGTCCATATAATATGTATTTATGCCTGTTTATTTTGTGCATATATGTAAGTTTATTTATTTTCATATATCGAGTACGTACTCATATTTTAGATGTAAAAAAATCGGTGATATTATCTATCTATACTAATATTATAAAGCGAAAGAGTTTGTTTGATTGAACGCGCTAATCTCAGGAACTACTAGTCCGATTAGAAAAGTTCTTTCGGCGTTAGATAGCCCATTCATCGAGAAAGGCTATAGACTATATATTGTCCCCGTATTCCTACGGGAACCGGAACCACGCGGGTGAAACCGCACGGCGTCAGCTAGTATTCTTTACTATTATAATCTCTGCATCTAATTTGAAAATTCTTTTACCAATAGAAAGCCACGTCATTTGCGAGTGTCATAAGCCATATTGGCAACTAACGTTGGCGAGATCTTCTATTTTTTCACAAACGGTATTCATAGCAGGCATAATATAAACCCAATTTACTTATGACACTCTCTTCATTACTTCTCCCTCGAGCAATAGCTTCATTTGTCTTCATGGTTTTCATCATAGACTGCTCGATTACCATATCCGATGAAGTTCCACAACTTAATTTGTCAGAACGCCTAACTGTGAAAAATTTGAAACGTTTGAAAGTCGTTTCGTAGTTCGAAACGTTTGAAAGTTTCGTAAACTTCAGAATCTATCTAGGCGCACTCATGCATATTATGACGATTTAACTTTTACAACTTTTTGAATCGTTATATCTCAAAAACGGTGGCTCGTAGAAAAAAAAATATTAATAAATTTTTGTAGATAATTTTATGATCTACAATTTTGTGTAAGATATTTTTATGATAAAATTTACCGTTTTGCTGAAAATCGCGAAAACCTATTTTTTTACCTTTGACCTTAAATTAAATTTTTTCCTTACAATGGAAAGATGGGGAACTTTCAAATTTTGTTTTTTACGATATTTTAAACAATCTTACCGATTTTCAGCTTGGTGGGAATTTAGGTACTTTCTTATTTTTTGGTTTAATTTGACCAGACTATACAACGAGAAAGGAACTTCGCGGCGAAACCACGAGGTGTCGACTAGTATTTAATACACTAACAATTATTATCGACTGTTCCCATCACTAATTACTACATGACAGTGATTTACAAACCAGTTACGTGAGTCGACTTTTACTATCGTTTTATAATCTAGGCAAGTGTCGGTGCAACTGTGACCTTCGCGATAATTATTGTAATTGCTAATATGACGATGGCCTGCAGCAGTCACACATACCACATCTCATAAAGGCCGCGGTTTAAAATATAAATGCATACGGGAATAAAACAACGACAACTTAATTAACAAATCAAACTGTAACCAAAATAAGACCCTAGAATGGCAGAGTGGAGTCACGCACTTGTGAACGATGTGTGTAGGGTTAAAGGATCCTTTGACTGTATACAAACACTCCCCTTTTCCGCTCAAGTCACTCTCCCCGCCTATCCCAAGTAACACATAAAGAATTACACAACAAGAGATGTGGACGGCTCGAACGCCACGAACACACTGAAGCCAACACGAGATCAAGCGACGTCATATCCGTCACAGACTACTATTTCCAACACTAAACGGCGATAACACTAGTTTTCGACGCGTTAGCGATCGTAGATATTATAATTATTATGTTGGTATCTTATATACTTTCGTCATTTGGCGAATCACTTCATTTCGGATTTTATCCGGAAACTTGCTATCTGCCAAAGCAACCACAGTTTAAATTCCATAATAATTATTATATAATGATTTATTTATTTTGCTATCATCCGCGAAAAGCCGACGAACCCCTGCGACAACGTCACCCAGCTCCGACAAAATACTCTCTACGTACGTTTCACCCCGAAACCGGAGCATCCTCAGGAGATGTTGACTTTACAACGTTGTTGTAGAGTCAACATCTCCTGTTGTAGAGTCGGTGTTTCGCGGATGATAGCAAAATAAATAAATCATTATATAATCATGATGAACTTCCGCAAAGTAACGCCTGCTTCTATCCAATCTATAATAATTAGCTACCGTACTTAGTTATGGTAAGACCATACACTTTAAACTTACGGCCTACACAAAATGAGGCAGATCGGGGTACTGCAGGCTCTAATTCCACAATACTTCGTGCTAGTCTCCGTTCGAGGCACGAAGGAAGAATTTTAATTGCTACTAACGACCTGCCCTGGCTTCGCATGAATTTTTTCCTGATATTGAAGTATTAATTAGGTACCTATTTTAATAGGACTCAAAAGTGATTACAAAAATAAGAAAACTAATGTCCAACAAAGGTTATGATTCACAACATTTGTCAGGACAACTTAATTATCAAATCAAACTGTAACCAAAATAAGACCTTAGAACGGCAGAGAATGACCTTGAGTGAAGTCACGTACTTGTAAACGATGTGTGTAGGGTTAAAGGATCTTTGATAGTCGACTAACACTGTTTTGTTTGTTTGTTTGTTTGTTCGATTGATTGTAATGAATAGGCTCAAAAACTACTAGATCGATTTTAAAAATTCTTTTACCATTCGAAATATCCACAAGTAACATAGGCTAAATTTTATTTTGGAAAAAATAGGGTTCCGTAAGATATTTGGGTTTTTCGGACACAAGGTGTAAAAAATCAACCAGAAAAGTAGGGTAGGGGTAGGTAGAGGTAGTGTAGGGGTAGGTAGAGGTAGTGTAGGGGTAGGATAGGGGTAGTTGAAAGTTAACATCAACCAGAAAAGTGTGGTAGGGGTAGGTAGGGGTAGGTAGGGGTAGGGTAGAGGTAGGATAGGGGTAGTTGAAAGTTTACATCGAGTTTCACACGGATGAAGTCGCGGGCGTCGGCTAGTACTCAATAAAATTACAATCTATTTAACTTACTTTGACGGCCTCGGTGGCGCAGTGGTATGCGCGGTGGATTTACATGACGGGGGTTCTTGGTGCGATCCCCGACTGAGCCGATTGAGGTTTTCATAATTGGTCCAGGTATGGGAGGCTTCGACCGTGGCTAGATACCACCGTACCGCTAAGCGATATAGTATTCTGGTGCGAGGTCGTGTAGAAACCGAAATGGGTGTAGATTTTTATCCTACGTGTACATAGTTATCCCGCTTCCATTTTAGATTTCATCATCACTTACCATCAGGTGAGATTGCAGTCAAGGGCTGACTTGTAAAGAATAAAAAAAAATAGTTATCTTTTGTGATAAATTGGGAAAAAAAGTAAAGGTAAATTTTTATTTAATAAAAAATTTATTCATAACAACCAGACAATGTACATTACAGCGTATAGTACTAAAATAATATTATACAAGTTATTTTTATACCTATTTATCATTCTAAATTAAGCTAATTGCTAGATGCCGGATTATATGCATATGCAGTTGCCTATGCTAGACATTTTTGTTAAACAAAATCATTTAAAAAAAACTTTGTGAAACGGAAAATAACTCACAATTTGTATACCTACATATAAAACATGTGTTAGTTATACTATTTATAACTAAATGGCTAGACCGATTTGGCTGAACATTGGTGTATTGGTAGCTTAGAACCAGGAGACAGCTATAGGATATATTAAAAAATATATTTTGATTTCTCCGACTCAGTGAGAAAGGCTGAGAATTTATATTAAAAGGAGATGGGTTTCAGATCCACTCTTGTACCCAGTATCATTAAAATTAAAAAATACAAGGATCTTATTAAAATTGATTAAAGTGAGTAAATGTAACTAAATAAAAAGAAATAAATAAAATTAAAACCCAAGTTTTTGAGTTATATCAAGATGGCGCCCATATAGCAACTATGACATGACAATTGACAGCAAACGTCAAATCGATTACTGTATGGAAAACGTCATCAATCCGCCATTATTACCCGTATTAGTGTTGCATTTCTTGGGAGACAATGAATATTATTTCGAAAGAATTAAAGTAAATTCGTAGATTTGTATAATCAAAAATAGTTAAAAAAATATATTTTCTTTTATTTCCGCTAGGGTACAATGACTGGACCTGGGCTCCATACAATTTTTGACCATCTCCTTTCTTACAAGAAAGGAATAGTCCAGTATTTCCCAAGACTCAAACCCAATACCTGTGACCTACCCATTTAAAAAAAAATATTATAAAGAACAAGTGTACACACGACAGAACAAAAAACATTTTTCAAAAATAAAATACAAAACGCCATCTATGAGCCACAGACATAACTGCATCGCAACAGGTGAAGTTTACAATAAGGGATTGTTTCTAAGTTCTCTTACAACGCCATCTCCTGGCAGTTCAAGATAACAAACACAGTTTCACTATGCCTGTAGATGGCAGCATGCATCTTAAAAACCCTTTAACCATTAATAACAGGACCTGCCTCGATATCCGTTACCCTTCTGGCAAAAAATCAATGATCTAACGCGTTACTAAAAACTGTTGCTAGAGAATCGATGTTTCATTGTTGCAATAGTTTTTGCCGTGCTCCCTAAAAATGCCGGTTTGTGTAGTTGAATGGCATAAAAACGGCCAAAAACTTGTAGTTTAGTAAAAGATGGAGTAACGTTTCATTTGTAAGTATTTCTACCTTAATTTTATCAAATTTGTAATAAAAAGAAATTTTAAAAAGAATCGATTCTTTTGACGGAACAGCAAAAATCGATCAAGAAATCGAATATTCTGTGAATATATTCTGTGGATAGTCTAAACGATGTGTTTGTTAGTCTGTGTAAAAATTACGCGTGTGTGTTTTGCGAGTCAAATTTATAGTTGTATGTAGTGTATAGATACAGAATATATTTAATAGTGTTAAATATTTTCGATGTGTGAGTTTACCTCGTCTCCCTCAAAAAACAACAAACTTTTTTGTTAGTGAACTTGGGTGCGAAACAGGTCCATAGTCTAAATAGTCAAAGTAAAAACCGATTACGCTTTTCGTAATGTTCACCGTAACACATTTGCGTAAAAAAGTTTTACTCTAAGAAATAATTAGTACAATTCAAACAAATTTTACATCGGAAAATGTTTATCGGTTACTAATTTAAATATTTACAGTAAACTATTATTATTTGTTTAATAAATACTTATCACTATATTTATTAGGATTTAGGTAATATTACATTATTATTATAATTTTAATTGGTTTTAATGTTATTGGTTTTAGACAACGATATTTTACACTAGAGATAGGGCACTAGCGAATCAAAACTGAGGCGGACAAATGTGCATAATAGGGATGATGACTGTTTTTTAAATTGTATATAAATTAAGAGTACGCTAATAGTAAAGTAATTTTGGTAAAGTAACAAGGTATCTGCGATCATTACTTTCGGAGCTACAGGGATTTAAAGAGTCAGATTTGCGGCGCTGCCGCGGATCCTTGAAAAACGCCCCATACAAAATGGTACGAACTTATGACGTCGTAGGCAATTAATGATCGTTAGATTTGTATGGGCGTTTAAACAAAATTACTAATATCTTTGTTATTTCTGTGTTTATGTTTATAGTTCACATATTAAAAAATAAAACTAAAACTGTATGAATTTTCATCAAATTACGATAAAATATTATTAGTAGATTTTGAAATTTTATAATCTTATTTATTTTGCAAATATCCAGTCAATCTTTGCTTTTTATGTGTAAATTAGTTAACTTTGACCTTATTTACCCGAATGTATCATAAAAATTAATATATTCAAACCTAGTCATCATCCCCATTGTCTTAATTTCATTTAGATGCATAATAAACAACAAAAGTTAATTTGATCTTGATCACTGGCCTGTCGATAGCAAATGTCATTCCCATACATTTTTCTAGTTCAAAAAGTTCCAAGCGTTTGCGATCGTAAAACGAAAAAGAAGTGTCAAAACTATATGTGTATACTAGTGGACGCCCGCGACTTCGTCCGCGTGGAATTTAGTTGTTCACAAATCCCTCGGGAACCATGGATTTTTTCGGGATAAAAAGTATCCAATGTGTTAATCCAGGCTATAATATATCTTAATACTAAATTTCAGCTAATTCGGTTAAGTAGTAGCGGCGTTAAAGAGTAATAAACATCCAAACATCCATACAAACTTTCGCGTTTATAATATGTGTGCGCTCGGTGGAATAGCTAAATTGGGATCACTTTTTGCGATGATTTTTTAGGGACGTAACATGTCTATAATATAAAATATCGTTGGGTTTTAGACACATAAATGCAAATATTAAATAAAAATTGGATGCAATTTTCCTTAATAGCGATGCAATTTTGGATTGAAGGGCCATATGAGGCATAATATGTTCGCTAGTTTTAAATGAATCTATACTAATATTATAAAGCTGAAGAGTTTGTTTGTTTGTTTGATTGAACGCGCTAATCTCAGGAACTACTGCTCCGATTTGAAAAATTCTTTCAGTGTTAGATAGCCCATTTATAAAGGCTTTAGGCTGGATATTGGATTTTCAAAAAATTAGGGTTCCTTCCTGAAACTTCAATAATGTAACCCAAGGTGTACAAAAAGGTAAGAATAGGATAGAAGTAGACTAAGGGTTGGATATGACACAGGGTTAGGGTAGGGGCAGGGTACAGTTAGAGTAGGATAGGGGTAGTTTAGGTGTAGGGTGGGAATAGAATAAGATATGGGTATTGAAATGATAATCTATAGTAAAACTGTTACTAAAAAAATACTATGAAACCGAAAGGGGTGTGGATTTTCATCCTCCTCCTAACAAGTTAGTCCGCTTCCATCTTAGCATCATCACTTACCATCAAGTGAGATTGTAGTCAAGGGCTAACTTGTAATGAATAAAAAAAAAATCCTCTAAAATAATACGAAAAATAACGTTATTTTGGCTGGTGGGAGGCTTCGGCCGTGGCTAGTTACCACCCTACCGGCAAAGACGTACCGCCAAGCGATTTAGCGTTCCGGTACGATGCCGTGTAGAAACCGAAAGGGGTGTGGATTTTCATCCTCCTCCTAACAAGTTAGCCCGCTTCCATCTTAGACTGCATCATTACTTACCATCTGGTGAGATTGTAGTCAAGGGCTAACTTGTAAAGAATAAAAAAACAAAAAAGGTCACGGACGAAGTCGCGTGCGTCCGCTAGTGCTAGTATAAGTTGGAAGTGTTCGGTCGCGCCTGCAGGCCTACACGTCGCCGTCGTCGGGGCGGTGCCGGTGCAGTACGGCCAGTCGCTGCTGCGTTACCTCCAGGTGGTGCTTGCGCCACTTGATCCGCCGGTTCTGGAACCACACCTTCACCTGCCGAGAAGATCATCACATTATAATGATACTCTTTCCATTTTATGACAGCCTGGTACTTTTATGAGGAACGTGCTGACGCCGGGCGGTTTCACCTGCGTGGTTCCCGTTCCCGTATATATTCACTATTTTCAAATGTTAGCTTTCTGTATTTTACGTTGAAAATAAAAAATACTCGTTAAAGAATTATTTCGATATGTTAATTTTTTCTCAAGATATAAGCGTTTAATGTGCGTGACGTCATCGTACAACACATGCACGGCCCGTTGTTCCAGTTCCCTGTATAAATACGGGATAATTATAGCCTTCCTCGATAAATGTGCTATCTAACACTGAAATAATTTTTCAAATCGGACCAGTAGTTGCTGAGATTAGCTCGTTCAAACAAACAAACAAACTCTTCATATTCAGCGTTATATTATTGGTCTATACAACAATCTTTATCATTATCAATTTCTCCTTTTTTAACCGTTCTGTAACCACATCTTCCATTTTGATAATGATACTCTTTCCACTTTATGATAGCCTGGTACTCTAAATGAAGAAAAATCCATCATTACCAACCCTTTTTTAACCGTACGTACGTACACCTACCTTCACCTGACGGATAAATAGATCATCAATCACATTATCATTTTGATCTCTTCACATTTTATGACATTCTGGTACTTTTATAATATATGAAGAACAATCTTCATCATTATCAAGCCTATTTTTTAACTGTTCTTAACCACCCACACACATCTTAACCCGCCGAGGACACATCATCATTATAATTTTGTTAGCATATCCCTCTTTCGATTTTATGACAGCCTGGTACTTTTTGAATTTATGATGAACAAAGAACAATCTTCATAAATGCTATCTGAAATAATTTTTCGGATCAGTAGTTTCTGAGATCAGCGCGTTCAAACAAACAAACAAACTCTTCATATCAGCGTTATATTATTAGCCCTTTATTAACTGTTCTGTAAACACACATTCACCTGCCGAGGAGACCATCATTATTATCATTTTCTTAGCTTAATTCTTTCCAATTTATGACAGCCTGGTACTTCTATGATGAATGAAGGAATAATCTTTAGCCTATTTATTTAATCTTTTTCTATCTCTATCTATCTTATCTTATATATATAAAAATGAATTGCTGGTCGTTAGTCTCGCTAAAACTCGAGAACGGCTGAACGGATTTATCTCATCTTGGTCTTGAAATGTTCGTGGAGGTATAGGGAAGGTTTAAAAGGTGAGAAAAATTAGAATAATAGCTGGGAAAACCATAAAATCAACCCTTTTCTATTTCCCATATAAACGTTTGAGTTTTAAGCAGGGTAGGAGTAGGGTAGGGGTAGAATAGAGGTAGGGTAGGGGTAAGGGTAGGGGAAGGGTAGGGGTAAGGGTAGGGGAAGGGTAGGGGTAGAGTAATATAGAGTAGAGATAGGGAAGAAGTGCACATAAGTCAAAGCGAAGCTTGACCGGGTCCACTAGTTATATATAATTAATAATTAGCCTATTTTTATTAAACCTTATTTTAATGGCCTAGGCCTTCTTCTTTACAGGACAGGGGAAATGGAGCTTAGACCCACCACGCTGTGCCAATGCGAGCGAGCATAGGGTATTGGTTCACCAATCAGATGTCAATACCAAAGCTAGTTTGAAGATACTACTATACACTTCAGCTGCTCCGGTGTGATGTTCGTGCGGATGCTCTTGCTTCTGCCAGACCTGCCGCCCACACTGGCAATGGCAATGGCAATGGCAACTACAAGAAGTCACCTGCGCCTCGGTGAGCTGCAGCGCGTGCGCGAGGTAGAGTCGCTCGGGGCCAACCATGTACTGCTGGCGCTCGAACTCCGCCTCCAGCCGCTCCAGCTGCTCCGGCGTGAAGATCGTGCGGATGCGCTTGCTTCTGCCAGACCTGCCCACATTTCACATTGGGTATTTAACATTTTTTCTATTGCGTATTCAAAGGCCTCTGTGGCGCAGTGGTATGCGCGGTGGATTTACAAGAGGTCCTGGGTTCGATCCCCGGCTGGACCGATTGAGATTTTCATAATTTGTCTGGTCTGGCAGGTGGGAGGATTCGGCCGTGGCTAGTTACCACCCTACCGACAAAGATGTAGCGCCAAGCGATTTAGCGTTCCGGTACGATGTCGTGTAGAAACCGAAAGGAGAGTGGATTTTATCCTACTCCTAACAAGTTAACCCGCTTCCGTCTTAGATTGCATCATCACTTACCATTAGGTGAGATTGTAGTCAAGAGCTATAAAAATATAAAAAAAAAGGTTTATTGGAAGGCTCAAAGTCACTCAGCGGGCGATGGAGCGCGCTATGCTTGGAGTTTCTCTGGGTGATCGAATCAGATATGAGGAGATCGGCAGACGAACCAAAGTCACTGACATAGCTCCTTAGACCAATTATAGAAAGACCTGTATCGCACTCATAGTCCAGAACAAAATTGTCTGAGCAAAAGGAGCTTTGGTATATATCTTATACTAAACTAGAAGTTTTTGTCCGTTTTTTACACAATTCAATTACACAAAAAGGTATTTTTACGGAGTTCTTTAACCGACGAACACGATTACAACTATTTAACATCGATTCTATAGAGACAGTTTTTATAATCGCATTAGATCGTTGATCATATACTTTGACAGAAAAGTAACGTCTAGCGAGGCAGGTCCTATACAATAATTGGTCTGAGCATAGCTCAGCGAGTCGCGATGCTGAAGTGGCAATGGGCAGGCCACATAGTTCGAAGAGCCGATGGACGTTGGGGTCCCAAGCTGCTGGAATGATGACCCCGCACCGGAAAGCGCACTGTTGGTCGACCCCCCACTAGGTGGACCGAAGACATCAAGCGGGGAGCCGCTGGATGCTGGCGGCTCGAGAATGTTTGGAAGTCCATGCAAGAGGCCTATGTCCAACATTGGACGTCCATCGGCTGATAATGATGAATGATGATGATTCAAACAATAACAAATTGGTTAAAAAGTTTAACTTATTGCAGACACCGAAGAATTACTCAATGCAAATATGAAATAAGCTAAAATAATTGTGTACACCTATCTAACGTTTCTGCTTACTGTTTTACTTTACTTTTATTTTTGTTTGTAATGTAGTCCTATTTATTGTAACTTTTGTAATTAGTCCTAGTCCAACAGAAAGCATTAGAAAATCCTACCTGGTCTCCTCGATACAGATCAATCTAGTGTGGAGACCACAGGCAATGTTATTCGTTTTTTCTATCTATTTTTGGTCAATAAAGATTTTATTTATTTATTTAAAGTCTCAAAACCATAGTTCATCACTGGCAACACGCATTATTCGAAGACTTTTGTCACGCACTAATAATTTGTAGACGAAATAATATCGCGTTCGATATCGTTCAAAGTTCCAAAACGGCCCTCTAACCCGAGGTCCGAGTCTCAGAAGAGACGACCTTATATAGTTGTTCCGCCGATCTATTCCATGTCTGCCTTTGGGCACTATCAGGCGATGGTCCTTGGCTCGCTCAAACACCCCGGTGACGCTCTGAGGTACCACTAAGGAGCCTACGGAACTTACACAATCAGAATAAAAACACGTAAGTACCTGTGGATATAATATTATATGTATAATGGGCCAATATGGCTTCTCGTGTAACATTCTACTATTTACCCATTGGAACAAGTGACAGGGTGTGTTCTGGACTTCAGCTGCGTCGCCTGCGGCCGCAGGTCTGGTCTGGGACTGTCTGCAACAAGAATACATATATCAGTTTACCAACAAGAATACATGTCAGATTATCAACAAGAACACGTGTCAGCTTATCAATAAGAAAATATGTCAGCTTACCAATTAGAACACATGTCAGCTTACCAACAAGAACACATGTCAGCTTACCAACAAGAATACATGTCAGCTCACCAACTAGAATACATGTCAGCTCACCAACAAGAATACATGTCAGCTTACCAACAAGAATACATGTCAGCTTACCAACAAGAATACATGTCAGCTTACCAACAAGAACACATGTCAGCTTACCAACAAGAATACATGTCAGCTGACCAACAAGAATACATGTCAGCTCACCAACAAGAATACATGTCAGCTTACCAACAAGAATACATGTCAGCTTACCAACAAGAATACATGTCAGCTGACCAACAAGAATACATGTCAGCTTACCAACAAGAATACATGTCAGCTTACCAACAAGAACACATGTCAGCTTACCAACAAGAATACATGTCAGCTGACCAACAAGAATACATGACAGCTTACCAACAAGAATACATGTCGTGGCGTAAAAAGTAGAAGAGTCATACTAAATTGAGTTTCTATATGTAACAAACCTCATTGGTGGATATCATCAGAAGGTAAATGACATGAAGGATGACAGAAGAGAAAGGAGATGGTCCAAAATTGTATGCAGCCCAGGATCAGTCATTGTACCCTAGCGGAAATAAAAGATAGGTATTTTTTTAACTATACGAATTTACGTTAATTCTTTCGAAATAATATTCATTATCTCCCAAGAAATGCAACAATATTATGTATTGTAATGGCGGATAGATGACGTGTTCATTGCAGTAATCGATTTGACTTTTGCTGTCAATTGTCATGTCATAGTTGCTCTATGGGCGCCATATTATAACTCAAAAACCGCGCTTTTTATTAACCGATTTCCAAAATGGAGGAGGTTCTACGTTCGGTTGTATGTATGTTTTTTTCTATTTATTTCTTTTTATTTAGTTAGATTTATTCACTTTAATAAATTTTAATAAAATCCTTGTATTTTTTAAATTTTAATGATACGGGATACAAGTGTGGACCTGAAATTGACCATCTCCTATAAAAGGCACAAAACCAGGCACAATCAATCAATCAATCAATTTATTTCTTTGCAGATACATGCATTATTTATACAGGTGGTCGGTAGATGTAGATGGTAAATGTATCTTGCCAATTAGGCATGCAAATTATAAGTAAAAATATGTTTAAAATATAATTCGCCATTAATGTGTGCGTGCAACTAGATATAGCATTAATATATAACAGACATTAGATAGATATAGCATAGCAATTATATCTAACAGACATTAGATTGATTAACAAAAGTCTGAAGTATTATTCCGAATACGAACTGGAAATGAAGTAAAAGGAATTTCATATCCAATGTGTGTAATTATAAATTAATTATTATCACAAATACAATATAAGTAGCAGAGCACTAAGTTACCAGTAAAAATGTACATTGTATGGCGGTAACTATATATATACAACCACCTGACAACGTAAAAAAAATAGCTCTGAGTAGGAAGACATTATTTGCTAATGGAAAAGTTATACTTATTACAGTTTCAATGATTACTTACGTGAAAAAAATTAAAAATTGGGCAGAGTTAGCCATACATTATATTGACAATATTATAATAATATTAATTGTATTCGGACTTTATTTATATTTTAGAATTATTGTAATTTATAAAAACAGATTTATATTTTTCACGCCAACTACGGCTGAAAATGTGTTGAATACAATTTACAAGACCTATGTATAAATTTTATCTACATGTGCCTACCATATTCTGGCAAAATAAAGATAATTATGATTATATGATTCTAATGACCGTGATAGCCCAGTGGATATGACCTCCAACTTTTCAGCTGTGTGCATTTTAAGAAATTAATCACGTGTCTCAAACGGTAAAGGAAAAACATAGTGTGGTGGTCACACACACATAGATTGTAAATAAAAATGCTACTTAAGCATTTTCGTAATTATGACGAAGTCGATACGGGCGGTTTGTCGCCAGTCGTTACCTAACCGTTGTAACTGATAGTCATATAAGTGTTTTATCAGTAGAGCCTACTATTATTTATCACCCATAACCGCTACCCGGGACACGACATACCTTACTCAAACCCAAATATATAAGTATCCAAATAGTACTAAAGTGGTACAAAAGTGGTGACCCGACTCGGTTTTATTAGCGGTTATTTTGCACGGGTAGCAACACGTAACGACTCACACATTGGAATTTAAAATGGCTCAACCAGAGGTGTCAGTTTCCGGCGTGTCTGTATCGGCGAGAATTCCTGAATTTTGGACGGATTTGCCGCGACACTGGTTCATACAGGCGGAGGCAGTGCTACACCCGCAGAAGATGTCTGACGAGGCGAAATTTCAGTTTGTCATATCGAAATTAGGAAAAGACGTTATACAACAAGTGACAGACATATTAGTCAAACAGCCGGAAAATGGTAAATATGATACATTAAAAACAAGATTACTTGACATTTATGAGGAGTCAGAAAATAGAAAGGTACAAAAATTGATATCTGAAATGGAGCTTGGCGACCAGAAGCCATCGCAGTTGCTGAGGAAAATGCAAGAGCTGGCAAGTGGCAAAGTTACAGATGAAACCCTTACCATCCTTTGGCAAAACCATTTGCCGGGATGGGTGAGAGGAATACTCACGGCATCAGGTTTAAGCGATATTAACGCTTTGGCCAGAATGGCAGACAAGGTGACAGAAAATGCAATGCCTATACAGGGGGTGGCCGCAGTACGGAGTGCAAGGAGTGATTCTCCAGATGTCATAGCGGAGATCCACAAGCTGGGCGAACGACTAAGAAAAATTGAAAATTCCCAGCGTAGCGGTGGGAGAAGCCGATCACGGTCACACGGCGCGCCACGTACGCGCAACACTAGCGGTAGCAGGAAGAGGACACCGGCAGATCCAGACTGGCTTTGCTACTACCACTATAAGTTTAGAGCCCGAGCACACAAATGTGTTCAACCGTGTACGTGGAAGACATCGAACCAGCCTACTGGCAGTGCGGAAAACTAGCTTCGGTCCTGTCTGCAGCGGGAGGCTGTGACCCGTCGATAAATTACCGCTTGTGTATAACTGACGAAAACAGTAAATTACGTTTTTTAATAGATAGTGGGGCTAATGTGTCGGTGTTACCCCGGTGGGCAGTGCGCGAGAAAAATAGAGCGTGCGAGGACTATAGACTGTATGCCGCGAACGGTACACCTATTAAGACATTTGGGTTGCATAGTTTAGTATTAAATTTAAAGTTAAGGAGAGCATTTCGGTGGACATTTATAGTTGCTGACGTTAGACAGCCTATAATAGGAGCCGATTTTTTAACTAAGTATAAGTTAGTGGTAGATTTTAGTAAACGGAAACTAGTGGATCAGGTAACAAATTTTAATGTTATTGCTAGTATGTCACAGTGCATGGAAAGTTCAATAACTACAATTCATAATCAACACCCACATTATAGTTTGTTAGCTAAATATCCAGATTTAACTAAACCGGTATCTTTTAAGGAAGTTCCTAAGCATAGCGTTTGTCATCACATCGAGACGAACGGTCCGCCTGTTCAATGTCGAGCAAGACCGTTACCGCCAGACCGATACGCTAAGGCTAAAGAGGAATTTCGGTTAATGTGTGAAATGGGAATATGCAGACCCAGTAAAAGCGCGTGGGCAAGCCCTCTGCATATAGTGCTTAAAAAAAATGGGCAGATAAGGCCATGTGGTGACTATAGGCGCTTAAATGCTATTACTAAGCCCGATAGTTACCCTATACCCAGGTTACGCGATTTCACGTACTTACTCGCTGGTAAGAAAATTTTTTCACGGTTAGATATAAACAGAGCTTACAATTGCATACCAGTTAACGAGATGGACATTGAAAAGACGTCTGTGTCAACCCCTTTCGGGGCTTTCGAGTTCATCAGACTTCCTTTTGGCCTTCGAAATGCTGGCCAAAGTTTTCAGCGTTTTATGTGTCATAGCGTACTCCCAGACTTAGATTTTTTATTCGTGTATATAGATGATATAATAATTGCAAGTAACAACGTCGACGAGCATAGAAAACATTTAGAGGAAGTATTTAGTCGCTTAGAGAAGTTCGGTATTACTCTGAATATATCAAAGTGTTGTTTCGAACAGACAAAATTGGAGTTTTTAGGTCATGAAGTAACAACGGAAGGGATTCGTCCACTCGACGAGAAGGTGAAAGCCATCATCGAGTTTCCGAGGCCAGCTACTGTGGACCAACTCCGGAGATTTTTAGGTATGTTAAATTTCTATAGATCACACATACCAGGTGCCGCTGAAAAGCAGTCTGAGTTGGATCGCTATTTAACGAATACAAAAAAAAAAGATAAGTCAAAAATCGCTTGGACTGATTCAGCAAACGCTCAGTTTGAGCAGTGTAAACAGAGCCTAAGTGACGCCGCGACGTTAACGTATCCTGCGATAGACAAACCTTTGGCGCTTATGACGGATGCTTCAGAGTCATGCATGGGTGCGGTTCTACAGCAAAGAGAAGGTAACGTATGGAAACCTATTGCTTATTTTTCTAAAAAGTTCTCGGAAGCACAAAGGAAATATAGTACCTATGATCGAGAGTTATTAGCCATTTATTCGGCGATAGCTCACTTTCGATATATGATAGAAGGTCGTAATTTTATTGTGTATACTGACCATAGACCTCTAATTTATGTTTTTTCAAAGATAGGTAGCGTGAAAGAGCTACCTAGGCGAGCTAGACAGATAATGTTCATTAGCGAATTCACTACGGACATACGCCACGTGAGCGGGTTAGATAACATAGTAGCTGACACTTTGTCCCGCGTGGAAGAAATTGTTTGTCCTACGGTCATTGATTACGCGGAACTCGCACGTGTACAAAATGATGACGAAGAGTTAAGCGAACTAAAGAAAAAAATACAATACAAAAACATCGTGATGCCAGGCACCGATAGTTGCGTTGTTTGCGAAACATCGACTAATAAGGCCCGACCATACTTACCGGAAAGTTTTAGACGTATCGCTTTCGATGCAATTCATAGTTTAAGTCACCCGGGTATTCGCGCTACCAACAAAATGGTTAGAGATAGATACTTTTGGGTAGGTATGAATAAAGATATCCGAAGATGGGCTAAGGCCTGTATCCCATGTCAACGATCTAAGATTCAAAAACATACTGTATCCGATTTAGGTACTTTCGAGAAAGTAGATCGTTTTAGTCACTTAATGATTGACATAATAGGCCCTCTCAATACATCACCCGAGGGATATAGATACTGTTTGACTATGATAGATAGAGGTACGCGTTGGCCAGAAGCTGTCCCAATTAAAGAAATCACAGCTGAAGTAGTAGCCAAAGCTCTTTATGAAAACTATATAACGCGTTTCGGAGTATTTTTTAAGTGTACTTCCGATCAAGGTCGTTGTTTCGAGAGTAATCTTTTCAAGCAACTCATGAATCTTATGGGTATTGAAAAGATCCGCACTACCGCTTATCACCCGCAGAGTAATGGGATGATAGAACGGTGGCACAGATCTTTAAAAGCAGCACTTATGGCTAGACTGTCAACTAAAAGTTGGGTAGAAGAACTACCAACCGTTTTACTAGGTTTAAGAGCCGCTGTACGGGCAGACACTAATGTTAGTTGTGCTGAAATGGTATACGGCACAAGTATTAGGCTGCCAGGTGAATTTTATGATATAAGTAAGGATAATATTTTAGATAGCTCTAGTTATGTAAGCAAATTAAAAAGTATAATTAATGATTTAAAACCTGTTAAAAGGGTCAATAAAGACTCGAGAAAAATTTTTGTTCACCAGGATTTACACACTTGTGACAAAGTATTTATCAGGAACGACGCGGTGCGTAAGCCTCTCCAAGCGCCTTACGACGGTCCGTACCGAGTAATTAGCAGGACAGAGAAAGTTTTTAAGGTCCAATTACCCACACGTCAGGTTATAGTTTCTATAGATCGGTTGAAACCAGCTTATATTTTGGAGGAAAACGATAATCCCCAAAATACTATGTCGTCAAAAACTACGGAACCGATTTTAAAAAAGAAAGTCACAGTGTGTACGGTCCCTTATAATACCAACGGTGTAAAATGCAAAACAACGAGCAGTGGTCGCGTCAGCCGCGTACCTGCACGTTATGCTTAGTTGCATTATTGTTAATTGTTTCGTCATGTTTATAATTTTAAGAAATTAGTTGTGCAATGTTAAAGTAAAAACCATATTCTGCTTAAAGTAATTGTATTTGAAGGTGTTCTACAAAATTGTTTACATAATATTACACTTATACAAAATTTACATTGTCATTTATATGTTTAAATTTTTTTTGTTGTTAGCTTTACAGAGTTCATTAGTTTAAGTGTAACAAGTGTATGCTCCTCGTGAAACGTTTTGTCAGCATTGTGCTTATAGTGTTAAGAATGAAACACCCCTATACTACCTATACATTGTTTTCTGTAAAAAAAAAAAAAAAAGGGGGTGGAATGATGTGGTGGTCACACACACATAGATTGTAAATAAAAATGCTACTTAAGCATTTTCGTAATTATGACGAAGTCGATACGGGCGGTTTGTCGCCAGTCGTTACCTAACCGTTGTAACTGATAGTCAATATAAGTGTTTTATCAGTAGAGCCTACTATTATTTATCACCCATAACCGCTACCCGGGACACGACATACCTTACTCAAACCCAAATATATAAGTATCCAAATAGTACTAAAGTGGTACAAAAATAGTGAGGAAAGTACTCAGGAACATCAAAAAATGCACCTTGGTACATTCTAAATGACGTTACACCAGGACCTTAAAATTGAAAACGTTGACAAAATAGTTTAAAAAATGTCTCTTGCTTATGAACAAAGACTTCACCATCACGTAAACATAGAGGCAATCCAGCTACTCGACGTTACGAATACAGTGAGAAGACTTAAAACGGACCAAACCATTTGAGTTAGTGTTTTGTGACTAGTGATAGTGTAGTGTTAAGTGCTACATGGAAGATCACGTGAACAAAGAAAAGGAAGCTTTGAGCAATAATTATTCTTCTTTCATTATGACACGATTAAAAAAAATGTTCTATAAAAAAAAATATGTAACTGAGAGTGTACCATCATTTTAAAAACAACGAGGTTCACAAATTGGTATAATATAAAACTTGTGTCTACCTTTTGTAATTACAAAGTGGCTGGTAAAAATGTATGAGAGGTGCTGAATTTTAATACAAGAAGAAAAAAAATTAAAGTGTGCACATTTCAAGTTTTTATCATAGAGTAACCAGAGTCTCTCTGGTTACTCTCTACTCTCTCTCTCTCTGGTTACTCTGGTCTTTACAAACTACTGAAGCCGGTGCAACCCATGAAAAAAAACAAAAGTCACGCGTCTCCTTGACATCCGCATAAACAAACTTTTTTCATAATTTGTATTTCAAAATTTAACACTAACAACAATTACGTAAATTAAGATAATAATCTATAATAACCATTAAAAAAATACCTTATTAATTTAGTTTTTGTGAACAGTTTTTAAAATATTTAAAAACGTATGACGCCATTTTTCTTGAATAATATTGAAAATTACTGATGCGACTGTTCGTATCGTACTGACAAGAGAACGTATTCGTTTTTGAATTTCGTATCCGTGATGTAGCGTACGGAACACCGTCATGTTCCGTATATCTGATCATCATGATCTGTATATTATTGATTAATCTGTGGTTTTTTTTCGTTACATCATAACTTCGTCATTTCGTAACCAATTTCGAAAATTCTTTTTTTGTTTGAAAGAGTATATTTCCAGATTGTTCCCATTTAATTTTCATGAAAATCGGTTCAGTAGTTTTGTGTTAAAATGAAATTAACGAAATTGTCCGCACTGTAGCGTTTTCGTTTAAGCTAGAACACACTAAATCAGAAAAATAGAACCATTTTAACAAAAAAATCGAGCCGACTTCAAAATCACAAAAATAAACTCCTAAGTGAAAAATAACATCGTATGTGCTACCTTCTGATCACTCTGAAGGCGGAGCCAACACAGTGATGCATTAACTTAAGCCATTGCATCACTGTGTTGGCTTTCTACTTCCTAATAATCTTACTAATATTATAAACGCGAAAGTTTGTATGGATGTTTGGATGTTTGTTACTCTTTAACGCCGCTACTACTGAAGCGATTTGGCTGAAATTTGGATTGGAAATAGATTTTACTCTGGATTAACACATAGGCTACTTTTTATCCCGAAAAATTTCATGGGTTCCCGAGATTTGCGAAAACTGATGATTTTGATGATATGAATGTTTGTTACTCTTTCACGCCTCGACTACTGAACCGAATTAGCTGAAATTTGGTATTAAGGTATATTATAGCCTTGATTAATGTGTTAATCAAGGCTATAATATACCTCAATACCATATACTCAATATGCTACTTTTTATACCGGAAAAATTCATGGTTCCTGAGGGATTCGTGAAAAACTAAATTCCACTCGGACGAAGTCGCGGGCTAGTTAAATCATAAAGTTTTAGGATTTTCAGACGGTTCTTTCCTGTGGTTCTTTCAGAAACGGAACATTATTTCTAATTAATAGGTACGCTACTGGCTTGGTTGCCCCTCCTATAGAGAAAGAAGCCTGGCTACGCCCATTAGACCCATGGCAAATTTCTACTTTCTAGTTTAAACAGACTCTGAGATCTTTATAACTTCATCTTTTTAGTATGCAATTTTCGAGTTCACATTACGTTTTTTAAGTTGATCGACTATATAGTTGAGTAAATGAGTACATAAAACAAGCATATTCTGAAAGTCCTCAGAAACAGCTCCGATTTTGATGATTTTTTTTTAAAGTCATGTTTTTTATGTTATTTAAAATCAAAAACGTGTAGGTACCTTCAAGAGGTAGGTTATAAAACACTTACAGAGTTTAGAGCTATTAGTTAATTAATAATTTAGTTTTACCCTTTAGTATTTTCTTTCATCTATTTTTTTTATTTATTTTTTATTTTAATTTTTTCAAAATTTGTTTGTAATAATTTTATATAAAGTGTTTAGGTACGTAGTAGTCTACTTTATAGTATTGTAATCTGTGGTTTCCGAAGCTGGTGTCATAGTTATAATTTTATTTATATTACTATTATAATAAGAAAATATAACATTTTCTAACTATTGATCACTTTGAAGGCGGTGCCAATGGTCCAATTAATGGGTTGACAATCAATTGTCTACCGTTATCCTAGCTTTAGGTTTCGAATTCATTTCATGTTTATATGAAAATCTTCGGAATGTACCCTTTATAATAAAAAAAGAATTATTAAAATCGGACCACTCAATAAAAAAAATACTTGGTTTTACACTAAAATTAATCGGTAACGGTAAACAATCAATCATCTCCTGTTTTCGTAATGTAAAACCAATCATAATTTTTTATTGAGCTGTCCGATTTTAATAATTCTTTTTATTAATGAAAAGGGTATATTCCGTAAATGGTCCCATATACTTACATTTAAAAAACAATTTCAACTCAAAGAGTATGAAAACATGGGAAGATTGATTGTTAATTTTAGTGTTAAAACAAGCATAACTTTTTAATACGTAAGTAGTTCGATTTTGATAATTCTGTTTTTAATAGAAATATATTTCGAAAATGGTCCCATATACATTTAAAAAAACAATTACAACTGTAAGGGTAGGAAAACAGAAGATGACTGATTGTTTTCCCATTAATCTATACTAATATTATAAAGCTGAAGAGTTTGTTTGTTTGATTGAACGCGCTAATCTCAGGAACTACTGATCCGATTTGAAAAAATCTTTCAGGGTTAGATAGCCCATTTATCGAGGAAGGCTATAGGCTATATTTTATCCCGGTATTCCTACGGGAACGGGAACCACGCGGGTGAAACCGCGCGGCGTCTGCTAGTTGTATTATAAAACTGTGCGTAACTTGTAACAGAGTAGTCCGATTTCGATATTTCTTTATTTTTTGTAAAGGGTATTTTTTGAAGTTGGTCCCAAATAAAAAAAGAGTAACAATTCCAATCCTAAAGGTAGGAAAACAGGGTACGAATGATTGTCTACTTATTAATAATTGTACCATTGGCATCGGCTTCAAAGTAATCAGTAGATAGAGAATATTATAATGTTTTCATTGCTTATTATAGTATGCGCATTATCATCTGAGTCGTCCGGTCATAAAAGTCAAAAAAGATAGGAATGTGCAGCGCGCCTACCTGCGCACCCTAATTATCGATAAACGGCTACCTGCGCACGTGCTAATGATGAGTCAATAATGATTTGGACGATTCTGATTGGTCGGTTTCTAATGTAATTGCATTGCGTATTTTTTTTGCTATAAATGTGTTTACTGCAATTAAATAAATACATTCATGTGTTACTCGTTGCGCACTATGGATACTAATATATAATAAATTTGGCAGAAGACGAAGATTCTGATGATGAAGACTCAGATGAAGATTAATTTTATTTAGTTAATAATTATATAATATGAAATATGTATTATATTAAATCAAATATTGTTAATTTTTTTAATTTTGTGAACAAGATACGATAATAAACTTTACTTATCGATAATATGTCTTTCATTGTTACACCCTTCACTAGACGGCTCCATAAGACCCATAAGTGCAAGCGAGATAGATATAGAGAAATGATTTATGGCCCTAAGACTCAGTTGTTAATGCTATTAGTATAGTTTCCTGCATAAGTTTGTGTTTTGAATTCGGTAGTGTTTTATTATTTAATCATTAATTATATAAATAGCATATTTATTGTTTAAATACCTTATATAAATAATTATGTGCCCCCTCCAAAAGGTTTCTGATATCAAAAAACAAACATACAAAAAAGAGCTGTTTCTGAGGAGTTCGAGGAAATATGCTCTATTGATTCGAATAACTCTTCATATACCTATTCGTACCTACTAGTTGCTACTTAGCTGATAAAACCCTTTACACCCGAGAGATGAAGTTCTTCTATATTGTGTTTAAATGTTATTCCTTAACTTCCATAGTGGTAGAAAATGATGAGAAAAATATTGAAAAAAATCCTGGTGCACCTGGTTTGCTGCAACCAGACCCTCACGATCGTGAGTTTCAGGAAATAATTGTAAGTCGCACGATCGTGAGTCTCTGTTATTATATAGCAATATAACAAAGAAAATAATAAAATAATGATTGATAATTATAAACATAATTTATTTTAATAATTATTATTATAAAATCAACACTTTTTTACTTCAGTCTTAGACTTAAGTTAAACAAAATAAACATTTTAGTTGATGCTCGGCCAGGAATCCTGTTCTGCATTATGGTTCCTGTCGAATGCAACCCCATCTTTTCCATTTCCTCAATTAAAGGAATGGTATAGTAAAATATTGATCATGATATACACAGCAACCACGTGGAACACCTTTTATCAAATGTAAAATTACCGAGGGGCCAAGACCCAAGATTTGTATCACCGAAACTGCTTTTAGCGCCTATGTGAATTTCGAAATCTAGCATCACCATCACTTGTGGAAAGGATAAAACTTTTAAGACTTCACACACGCAGAGAATTAAGATAATTCTCTGGTATGCAGGTTTCCTCACGATGTTTTCCTTCACCGTTTGAGACGCGTGATATTTAATTTCTGCAAAATGAACACAACTGAAAAGTTGGAGGTGCATGCCCCGGACCGGATTCGAACCCACACCCTCCGGAATCGGAGGCAGAGATCCACTGGGCTATCACGGCTCTTAATGTCTATATTCATGCTAAATTACAGCGTTCTAGTTGTAATAGTCTGACGGATAGACGGACATGACGAAACTATAAGGTTTCTTTGTGAAACACGGAACCCTAAAAACGTACCTTGTCTTAACGCCGGCGGCACACCGACCATAGTCCTACAGAACCCGTCGTTCAACCTCTGCATGTCATGGCCCGCGTACAGGTAGCTCTGCAATTGTCTTTGGTTCTGATGCAACCGCTCTTGCACGCTTAGGTTCATCACATCTTCCTCCGAATTCGACAATCCCAAGATGGCCGCTATAGTGAATGATTTCCCGCCCAAATTGGTCCCTTTCCCGGACAAGTCCACACCAAAAACTGAGGAACTGTCCTCTTCTTCCAAAGAAACGGGCGACGTCGACGTATCTATGTTCTCAGAGAAATTGTCACCGAATTTCTCGTCGTCTATGCTCAGACGATCGATGTTTTGTTGGTAAATCAAATCCGATAAGTTAGGATACACGGCGTTCGGCCTTTGCTCCATCATTGTTGAAAAAAAAAATCAAAATAACAGATAATTAGTTTTTTTTTTTAATTTACTTTATACGCCATGGATTCGCACTTTGACATTTTCGCACATCGAACACTTTTGTCACCACAGATTGTTTAAGTTTATTTAAATTAGTTTAGTTAACTATTTAATTGAGCAGTGTATTAGCGGTGGGGGTTAATTGGGGTATATTTAGACCTGTGCACTAAATGGCAGTTGTCGCGCGATTGCGGTGCGGTTTATGATTAAAAAGTCGATTTTAAAATTGGAACCGGGGCGGGGCCAGACGTCAAACGATCGGTTTGGCGGGAAAAAAATGACATCGCATAAAGCGGTCAATTGAGGGTAGATGATGGGTAGTTTGCCCCCGGGGGTGAGAGGGCGCCCTCCCATTGGCGGAGGAGGGACGCATGCGCGGGAGGGGGCGGGGCCAGATTTAGTGGGTGTGGTCGCACTCTGATTTGCGGTCGCAAAAGCCTTTGATTGAGACAGGGACGTATTGAACAACGCTATTATACTAATGATGGCTGAAAGGAGATGGTCCAAAATTGTATGGAGTCCAGGATCAGTCATTGTACCCTAGCGGAAATAAAAGAAAATATCTTTTTCAACTAATTTTGATTATATAAATGTACGAATTTACTTTAATTCTTTCGAAATAATATTCATTATCTCCCAAGAAATGCAACACTAATAAGGGTAATTAATGGCGGATAGATGACGTTTTCAATGCAGTAATCGATTTGACGTTTGCTGTCAATTGTCATAGTTGCTTTAAGGGCGCCATCATCATAACTCAATAACTTGGGTTTTTAATGTTATTTATTTCTTTTTATTTAGTTAGATTTTAACAAATACCCTGTATTTTTAAAATTTTAATGATACGGGGTACAAGACCCTGGACCTGAAATGGGCCATCTCCTTTAAAAAAATACTTACACGATTTTTAAATTAAGTTTTATGAATTAATAGAGATATATTTCGGACCTTTATTCCATGTACCTACTACACGAAATTAATATTGTTCTATATTAAATTCTTATTCAACACAAATTAACCCTTGACTACAATCTCACCTGATGGAAAGTGATGATGCAAGATGGAAGCGGGCTAGAGATTGTAGTCAAGGGTTAACTTGTAAAGAAAAAAAAAATCAAATAAATGTTTTTTTTAAAACATTTACTTGATTTTTGAGCTCCGAGTCCGTCCCTGAGCGTAGGGTGAAACAATTTAATATCATAATCGTGCACCCCCGCGCGCTGCTCGGGGTAATTATTGACTTTGTGGAGATATTAATATTGTGTGTGCATTGGTTCCGGTTGGGATGTTCCAGTTACTGTACGTTAGGTGTAGGTATATTTAGATTACTATAGTGGACCCGCGACTTCGTACGTCAGCAAATCGGTGTAGGGATACCAGTACCTATACCATACTTTCATTATCTTTTTATTGCCTACTAGCGGACGCCCGCGTCTTCATCCGCGTGGAATTTAGTTTTTCACAAATCCCTCGGGGACCATGGATTATGTAAAATAAAATCTAAAGTAACTAAATAAAAAGAAATAAATAAAATTAAAACAAAGTTTTTCAGTTATATCAAGATGGCGCCCATAGAGCTACTATGATATGACATTTGACAGCAAACGTCAAAACGACTATTGTGTTAAAAACGTCATAAATCCGCCATTGTTACCCATAATAGTGTTGTCATCATCATATCAGCCGATGGACGTGTACTGCAGAACATAGGCCTGTTGTAGGGACTCCCATCTGAGACATCACGATACTGAGCCGCCTGCATCCAGCGAATGTCTGCGACTCGCTTGATGTCGTCAGTCCACCTGGTGGGGGGCTGACCAACACTGCGCTTACTAGTGCTGGGTCGCCATTCTAGCACTCTGGGACTTGCTACTACAGCTTCGCATCTCGTTGAGCTATGTCGGTGACTGGTTCTTCTGCGGATCTCCTCATTTCTGATTCGATCACGCACAGATACTCCTAACATAGCTCGTTCCATCGCCCGCTGTGTCACTATGAGCTTTCTCATGAGGCCCATAGTTAACCCATAGTTAGTATATACTTGTACATACATAATTATGCATTATGTGGTGTATTTGGACTATGTTACATTAGAGGACTTGACTTGCCGTCGGTTGCAGACTGCCGATCGTTAGGTATAGTAATTACCTAAAGTAGAGGACCTAATTTAAAAATATCCCTGTGGATGAGAGTACGGCCGGCCGGCGGTTTGACGGCCTCCGTGGCGCAGTGGTATGCGCGGTGGATTTACAAGACGGAGGTCCTGGGTTCGATCCCCGGCTGGGCAGATTGAGATTTTCTTAATTTGTCCAGGTCTGGCTGGTGGGAGGCTTCGGCCGTGGCTAGTTACCACCCTACCGGCAAAGACGTACCGCCAAGCGATTTAGCGTTCCGGTACGATGCCGTGTAGAAACCGAAAGGGGTGTGGATTTTCATCCTCCTCCTAACAAGTTAGCCCGCTTCCATCTTAGACTGCATCATCACTTACCATCAGGTGAGATTGTAGTCAAGGGCTAACTTGTAAAGAATAAAAAAAAAAAAAGAGTAGCGCGATGTTCCGTTTTCTCTGTGCTACTTTATGGAGTTTAAGCCTGGAGACTAACGACATGAAACAGCTCTCTCAAAACTATTTTGTCAGAGCTGCCATCCATCCCAACCAACTAGTGGTTGAGGCTTGCAACTATACACCCAATCTTAACGGTAACTTTAAGCAGAGACGTCCTTTACAATCAAGACGATGACATGACGACCGAGAATGCTTCCGGGCAACACAATCACAAGCAACACAGCGTCTTCGCCGGCGAAGACGAGGTCCCCGATATCTAACGTCACCCGGACGTGGGTTTTCTAACTCACGATCTCGGGGCGTCCGGACTGATTCACTCAGGTCACGGTTACACCCTCCCGAATGGCCCTCTAAGCCGGGTTTAAGTCTCATAGGAGACGCCCTTAGAGAGTCCTTCCAAGTCCCCCCCTCCTCCTTTCATTGAGCTTTCATCGGCATTTACTCAACAGGAAAAAAAAAATTAATAGGTAAATGTATAGAATTTGACCAGTTTTATTTTAAGTAGAGATATAGATAGATAGATATAGATTTAGAGAAACATAGCCAAATTGTCTGATAAGTCTATTTCTTCCAAGAGCGCTAGCAACAGTATCCGACGGGAGATACAATCTATACTTATAATAAATCTGAGAGGTCAATTCTGTAGGTACATAAAATATATTTCTAAAACAACTATCAGGGAGTGATTAGTGGTCGATACTGATGCCAAAAATGCAATCAGTAAAATTTTTGTTTGTCTGTCTGTCTGTATGTTCGTTATAGAAACAAAAACTACTCGACGGATTTTAACGAAACTTGGTACAATTATTCTTCATACTCCTGGGCAGGTTATAGTATACTTTTCATCACGCTACGATCAATAGGAGCAGAGCAGTCCATTTTTACAGCGATACTACTGTAAGGGTTGGATTAAAGAGGTCTAAGGGCGGACGAAGTCGCGGGCGTCCGCTAGTTCGACATACAAAATTAAAATTGTAAGCGACACTTTTATAGTAAGTGTCAATTTTAGTACTCTAGTGACAATTTCAAAGAGTAAAATTTTTAATAAAACCCTTGAGTTATGGCAACAAATGTGATAGCCTATAGGATACGACCTCCGCCTCCGATTCCAGAGGGTGTGGGTTCGAATCCGGTCCGAGGCACCTCCAACTTTTCAGTTGTGTGCATTTCAAGAAATTAAATTAATTAAAAATATCACGTGTCATCGTGAGGAAACAATTTTGTGTGTGAAGTCTGCCAATCTGCATTGTGCCAGCGTGGTGGACTATTGGCCTAACCCCTCTCATTTTGAAAGGGGACTCGAACTCAGCTGTGAGCCGAATATGGGTTGACAATGATGAAGGCAGCAAAATTGTTCTAATAAAATTATCCAATTTCTAATTCAATGTAACTACCTAAGCACAAAAATCTTCTGTAAATTTTGATTTTTACAGGAAAAAGTCTTATTGAAATCAAAGAATTTTGACTTTGAATGACTTCCCGTTTATTATAAAACCACGCACATACAGCGGCGTGCACTTCATACATACATTAAAGTACTGCATACCCTAAGAGTTGTCTTCTTAGTGCATATTAAATACAGATTTTTCCAGTTTGTTTAATTATATTACTAGAGCATACCCTGATCGACAACATTATGCACGCCACTGCGTATATACCGAAATGCATGCTCCTATCTATACAATAAAAACGATAGAAGTACGCGCCGGAAAAATAAAATGATATACCCTCACTATAAACTTAAAATGTCGAACGGTGGACTATTATACCGATCGATAAAAATCTATACTGATAATAAATCTGTAGAGAGGTCAATTCTGTACATGAAATATATTTCCAAAATAACTATCAGGGAGTGGTTAGTGATCGATACTGATGCCAAAAATGCAATCAGTAAAATTTTTGTCTGTCTGTCTGTATGTTCGTTATAGAAACAAAAACTACTCGACTGATTATAACGAAACTCGGTACAATTATTCTACATACTCCTGGGCAGGTTATAGTATACTTTTCATTACGCTACAATCAATAGGAGCAGAGCAGTGAAGGGAAATGTTGAGAAAACGGGAGAAGTTACTCAATTTTTTAAGCTTCCGTCGCCGTCGCATTGTCCCTACCATAGGGGTAGTAGGATAGGGGCATAGCTGGGCATTAACTCGTTAATACGTTAATCGTTAATTAACGAAGTTAACATTTTGATTAACGGATTAACTTTTAAGTTAACTTTTATAAATGTTAACGGACCCGTTAACTTCCGTTAATATGCAGAAGTCCGTTAATCGTTAATCCAATGCTTACTATTTATCGCGCAACGCGAAAAACAGGTTCAGAGAAGTAAGAAATGATGAATGATTTTTTTTTCAAAGAAATCAACAAATTGCTATATTTATGTTAAATATAAATGAAATCAACAAAAAAACAAATTATGACACTTTTCCCCAGTGCTCATCCTTATTTTTTCAATGGTGATCTCACACAATGATATAAAAATGTAATATTACACAGTCGTATTAACGGATTAACGATTAACGTTAACTTGCGTTAATTCTTCCGGAATGTAACGCTTAAACGTTTAACGAAGCTAACTTTTTTGTAGCGGATTAACGATTAACGAATTTAACTATTTGATTAACGGTGCCCAGCTATGGATAGGGGTAGGGTAGGGGTAGGGTAGGGGTAGGCGTAGTAGTAGGGTTTCACGCAGACGAAGTCGCGGGCGTCCGCTAGTTTACAATAAAATCCCGAAATATATCACAGAGGAAAATAATGATAAGACATTTAAGCAGAAACTTAAGAAATGGCTTATAAATAACCGTTTCTATAAAATAGATGAGTTTTTACAATTTAAAACCTGACTATATTTATCCAAGACCTCAAGAGCACGACAGCCTACTATCGAAACTATCAATTTATAAATAACTAAAAATTTATGGACATTTTATTTTAAAATTTGGACATTGCATATTATTAACCAATATTTTGACAATGGGGATGATGACTAGGTTTGAATATATTGATTTTTATGATACATTCGGGTAAATAAGGTCAATGTTAACTAATTTATACATAAAAAGCAAAGATTGTCTGGATATTTGCAAAATAAATGAGATTATAAAATTTCAAAAACTACTAAAATTTTTTTATCGTAATTAGATGAAAATTCATACAGTTTTAGCTTCCTTACATTAAATGTGACATTTTTTAATAAATGAACTATAAAGATAAACGCACAAATAACAAAGATATTAGTAATTTTGTTTGAACGCGCATACAAATCTAACGATCATTACATTGCCTATGACGTCATTTTTTCGAGACATTTCGTATGGGGCGTTTTTCAGGGATCCGCGGCAGTGCCGCAAATCTGACTCTTTAAATCCCTGTAGCTCCGAAAGTAATGATCGCAGATACCTTGTTACTTTTACAAAATTGCTTTACTATTAGTATACTCTTAATTTATATACAATTTAAAAAACTGTCATCATCCCTATTGTAATTGAGTGGATAATATGTTTATTTAATTTTTTTGGCGTTAATTATTCTATTATTATGACATTACTATACCTGACATTTATATTATTTAAAATCTTGAACATTCTAATTTAATTCTATAAATGTTCCGCTCAAGTTTCTACTTTATTTTTATGTTATTTTAATTTTGTCCAATGAAATGTAATATATTTTATCTCTTATTGCATGTAACATTTTAGCAATGCCCTAGGTATCATGCATAGCTTATGTATTAGTTTGTAAGTGCATGGATGCTAAGTAAATAAATAAATAAATGAGACCGCAGTCGAAAACCATCTCATTCAATAAAAAATAACAACCGCACTTAGATTTTAATTTAAAAACAAACAAAATAAACTTTTTTAATATTCATACAATATTGTCGCGGCATTAAAGGGCGAGGGATCGACCCCATGGGGTGACACGGGACGGGGTGTAACACTTGGCAGGACACGTGTCTTTGTCTATTATACCCATATTAAAGCCAAAAGTGAGTTTGTTTGTCTGTTTTTGTTTTCAAAGCTTTAAATTGCCAAAACCAAAGATTTTTTTTTGTAAGTAGTGTACATTTTATGTAAGTACCTCATCATTATCAACCCATATTCGGCTCACTGCTGAGCTCGAGTCCCCTCTCAGAATGAGAGGGGTTAGGTTAGGAATGGTGGGTACGTTTAGGGCAACCAAAAAAAAAACTAACTTCATAAATACTCAACCAGCACGTCAGATTAAGATAAGGTAGGTGAGTTGATAGCTAAAAACTGCACATTTCCAAAATGTGACGATTTGAGCGTAACGTAATGGAATGGGAGGGTTTCAAAATTACAAAATGAAACCCTTATATTTTAGTGCTCGAGGTACGAGTGCGATTAATTTTTTACTTATTTTTAAGGAAATAATCTCCTAATTAATCGCTAAAATTTTCTTACAATTTCAGTAAGCCAAAGTAATAAAAATTGTTTTTAAAGTCTGTAGTTTTTTTTTCCACCGCTAAAAGCGGAAAAAGTAAATAACCATTTATTCTTCCTATAATTTAATCTACCAAATGTCTCAATGACGCTCGAGTAACTGCAAATTTAGCATCCCGGGCTCCCTTACTACTAGATATAGGTGGAACTACCTACTATATAGGTACCTAGATAACTAATATCTAGATACCAATATCTAGCTATTATATTATATATATACCAAGGTAGGTAGCTAGGTACCAATATCTAGGTATTATATTATATATATACCAAGGTAGGTAGCTAGGTACCAATATCTAGGTATTATATTATATATATACCAAGGTAGGTAGCTAGGTACCAATATCTAGGTATTATATTATATATATACCAAGGTAGGTAGCTAGGTACCAATATCTAGGTATTATATTATATATATACCAAGGTAGGTAGCTAGGTACCGATATCTAGGTATTATATTATATATATACCAAGGTAGGTAGCTAGGTACCGATATCTAGGTATTATATTATACCTAGATATTATATTTTATTTATACCTACTTACTAGCCCGTCTCTTGCCCTTCTCTTGTAGTTACAGATTATTGCACTATCATTCAAAGTACAAGAAAACATAAGCTGGAGCTTTTAATAAAGCGAAGGGGAGGAACAATAAAATGACTGTAACAGGCAGAACAAATCGCACTGCACCGATTACCCACTTAATATATGAGCCGATATTAAATCGAGGAATTTTAATCACTACGCATAGACGACCCTAACCTACGGGACGATGTAGGGTTGTCACTCGACATAAAAGCTTCAATAGGCTACTCGCCTGCTGTACAAAACAAAGAAGATTTTTTGCTTAAAAACAGTTTAGATGCCTAAAAACTCTAATCATATTTTTATTTGTGAAAATAATCTCTTAATTGTAATATTTTTATGAAACAAAATTGTATTTTTATCAAGACACCGCAAACGCCAATCATAAACTGAGACGTCATTCGCTACAAGGCATCGGTTTGTGATTGGCGCTTGCGGTGACGTGATATATCATATCACTGCAAACGCCAATCACGCTGTTATCTCTATGATTAATGTCACTTGCGTGTTGTGTTTCGGCGGCAAAATTTTACGTAGATATTTTTTCATTTATATTAATTTTTTTACTGGTTATTATTGACGGGACAAAATAAAATATAGCTTATAATACTTCCATAATTCAGTTTAAACACTGGTTATAGAAGAGGCAAGTAGCTCTTAGCTCTAGCATAGCTTTAATCCTACTCCTAATATCCTTCCATCTTAGATTGCATCATCACTTACTATCAGGTGAGATTGTAGTCAATAGCTAACTCGTAAAAAAAAAAATATACCAACAGTTTGCCAGCCCTATCGGAGGGTGCGCCGGTGCTTGAGTCAAAAAGCGCATCACGGGTTTGCGGCCCCCCGAGTTACTCTTGGTGTCCCCTGACCCCATGTTACACGGTGCCGACGGTACAAGATACAAATTCTTGATGAAAATTGGAAAAAACATTATTTTTGACGACAGTATGCACTACATAAATGCCGAATTTCGCTGAGGACTCTATGGACTTGTATTGGAAATTTGGCATATTTAAGTGTTTTATTTTATTTTTTTTATTTTGTACACGCCCCCACAAGAAAGCGCAGCGCAGCTGATACATACTTATATTATTGTGACAAAATAAAAAACAAATATATAAAAAACAAAATTGGTTGCCTGTAAAGTCGGTATACGGGCGAAAGTTTTACGTGACAACGACTTTGAGTGGTAAAATAATTTTAATGTGAATATTCATAATTTGAACCGGTGTGTATGCCTATCTCTCTCACTCTCTCTCTCTCGCACTGTCTCTCTCGCTCTTAGGCGGGCTAACTGTGCTCGAGTGGAAGGGCCGCGTGCCTTTCACTTTTTATGTCTCTCTCTCGCTCTTAGGCGGGCTAACCATGCCCGAGTGGAAGGGACGCGTGCCTCTCACTCGCTCTCATTGTGAGCGCATAACGTGAGCGGAGCGTAACGCAGTTTCTTGAAGTGTCACCCGGCAAACCAATTTATAAGACGTTGTCACGTCAAAAAATCAATTAGGTACTTGAAGTTATTGATTAATTTTATCTTCAGTCTTAGACAATGGTTTGAAGAATTTTTTGCTTGACATTTTTTAAAAGCTTCTATTGTATTATTATTCTGTTCAGAGATTACTCCGCGAATAGTGAAAACGTGAATAAAGGAAGCGTGAATAAGGAGCTTTTACTGTATTATAAATTTTTAATAGTGTTTTGTACTATAATTTGTATTTTAATAATATTGTTAAAATTTTTTAAAATGGACAAATAATTAAATGAGAGATTACTTAAAAAATACTGTCTACACATTATATTTTTTGATTTGAATTCTTTGAAATGATTTTTTTGGATTTGAACCATGGACATTACACTAGCTCACCACAAAACTAAAGAGGCAGTTATGTAATGAGAGATAATACCTACTTAAGTAATGGTGTGCGGTGTATAATATGAGAGATAATGAGAGATAATAAGCGTAACACCGCTCGGCGATATTACCAGCCCGTACTCATAGCTCACTAGTAACACAGCCAGCCGTGGAGACCGCTCGCTTAACTAAACATTATAATATAGATATATAGAGATAATAAGCGTAACAGCGCTCGACAATATAACCAGCTCCTACTCTTACTAGTAACACAGTCGTGCGTAGAGACCGCTCGCTTATCTAAACATTACAATATAGATATATAGAGATAATAAGCGTAACAGCGCTCGACAATATAACCAGCTCCTACTCTTACTAGTAACACAGTCGTGCGTAGAGACCGCTCGCTTATCTAAACATTACAATATAGATATATAGAGATAATAAGCGTAACAGCGCTCGACAATATAACCAGCTCCTACTCTTACTAGTAACACAGTCGTGCGTAGAGACCGCTCGCTTATCTAAACATTACAATATAGATATATAGAGATAATAAGCGTAAAAACGATTGACAATATAATATACTATAATTAGTTAAGTGTTGACATATAATTATATAAATGTTATGTGCGCCTATTGTTTATATGCATATCAGAACTCTTTAATATGTGTTATTTTATGTTTTAACGTTTAATATGTGTATTGTTGGCGTGCTTTATATAAATAAATAAATATAACCAGCTCCTACTTTTACTAGTAACACAGCCGGTCGTGGAGACCGCTCGCTTATCTAAACATTACAATATAGATATATAGAAATAATAAGCGTAACAGCGATCGACAATATAACCAGCTCCTACTCTTACTAGTAACACAGTCGCGCGTGGAGACCGTTCGCCTAAATAAACATTACAATATAGATATATAGGGATAATAAGCGTAACAGCGCTCGGCAATATTACCAGTTCGTACTCATAGCTCACTAGTAACACAGCCGGTCGTGGAGACCGCTCGCTTATCTAAACATTACAATATAGATATATAGAGATAATAAGCGTAACAGCGATCGACAATATAACCAGCCCGTACTCATAGCTCACTAGTGACACAGCCAGTCGTAGAGAGCGCTCGCTTAACTAAACATTACAGTATAGACATATAGAGATAATAAGCGTAACAGCGCTCGACAATATAACCAGCTCCTACTCTTACTAGTAACACAGTCGTGCGTAGAGACCGCTCGCTTATCTAAACATTACAATATAGATATATAGAGATAATAAGCGTAACAACGATCGACAATACTACCAGTATTGTACCAGTTTAGTACTAGCGGTCGCCCGCACCTTCGTTTTTCTTGAATAATACAGAAAATTACTGATTTTTTAAAAAGTATATTTGGCATATATTTTTTTAAATATGACCAATATTCCCATTCCCCTCCAACTAGTCAACAAAGACTGTATTAGGAGTGGGTACGACAATAGACCAACGGGGCGGGGATCGAACCACCACCACTCGGAGATGAGTCCGATTGCTCATACCGTTGAGCTATTGAGGCTCTAACACTAGTGCGAAGCTTTGTGTTGGACTGACTCGAGAATGTATTCGTTTTTGAATTTGTATTTGGCACGGCATTACTGCCGTGTTCTTAATAACTTTTATGCCTATTGTTCTTTAATCTGTGACCACAGATTAATCAATAATATACAGATGTAGCGTACGGAACATGACGGTGTCGTACCCGTCACGGATACGAAATTCAAAAACGAATACGTTCTCTTGTCAGTACGATACGAATCGTCGCATCAGTAATTTTTAATAAAAATCAAGAGAAATGGCGACTTATGTTTTTAGACATTTTAAAAACTGTCCTCAAAAACTAAGGAAATAAGATAGAGTATTTTTTTTATTGGTGATTATTATATTATTATACGTAATTGTTGTTAGTGTTTTTGAAATACAAATTATGAAAAAAGTTTGTTTATGCAGATGTCAAGGAGAAGCGTGACTTTTGTTTTTTTTTTGTGGGTTGCACTCTTAGGTTGCACTGGCTTTAGCGCGCAGTTTGAAAATACTCTCTCTGGTTACTCTGTGTCTATGACTTGTAATATAAAAATTATATTTAGCGTCCACTCCGCGCCCGTCTCTATCCGACAAGCGCGCTGTTACCCTCATAACGTTGCCAATAAACCTGAATCCTTTGTGAACGGCCAATTTGTCATCTATTGTGTCCGCCATTTTGTCAGTCGCGAGTCTCAAAACATGTTGTTCCTCGAGTGCCGCCACGCGCCGCGGAAAACAATTAAATATTTATCTTTTATCTATGGCGCGAGTGACATTCATTTGAATTTGGAACGAGGGGTGATCAATGCGGATTGGTGTTTTTTTTTAAAATTTCTATTCATCCGGTTTGTATTAAGAGGCAAAGGTCGGAGGACATACAGTTTAATCAGTTGTCTCTAATTTATATTTAACTAGCGGACGCTCGTTCACGTAAAATTCAGTTTTCCACATATCTTGCAGAAACCGTGGATTTTTTCGAGATAAAAAAACCCGTGTGTTAATCCAGGGTGTTATCTTTCTTCGTTCTCAATTTCAGCAACATCGGTTCAGTAATTGCGGCGTTAAAGAGTAACAAACAACCACACAAACTTTCGCGTTTTTAATAGATATTAGTAGGAATAGCGGACCCAGTCAAGCTTCGACAACCAATCGCTAGAAATCTACTGGATAATTGGATATCGGCTATCGGCGACAGAGTTTTCAACCGCATATTAATACCAGTTTATGAATATAGATGTTGTTGGAAAAGGTTAATCTCTGGATCAACTGAACCGATCTTAAAAATTCTTTCTCTTCACGTTATTTGTGAGTGTCATAGGCTATATTTTATCATCATATTCTTATGAGAACGGGAAACATACAGATGAAACCGCGTGGTGTCGGCTTGTATTTAATAACATTGATATTAACATTTATTATATTGGTACGATTAATCGTTAAATATTTCAGGCATCCGTATTAATAAAGCATTAAATTGATGTCAAAAACAATTCCCCCAGCAACTATGACGTTTTGAAAACAATATTTTAATCCGTTGTCTATTCAACCCAGCGCCATTAATATCGCACAGCCGATTCGCGCGTTAAATTAATTCCCCGACATCATAATAATTAATCTGTGCTGACAAAATGGCGGTCGCGTTAACCAAATTTGGCGGGAAACAGTTTATGAGGCCGGGGAGTAGAATATGTGGATGTGGCAATTTAGACGAAAACAACATCACATTAATAATATAAAGGCGAAAGTTTGTGTTTGTGTGTAAGTGTGTATATTTGTTCTTCCTTTGCGCTGCGGCTATTGAAGCGATTTGGCTGAAATTTGGAATGTAAATAGATTTTCATCTGGATTAACACATAGGAAATATCATCTCGGAAAAATCCAAGAAAAAATCAAAAAAATAAATCTCAGAGTGAGAGACCTTTGTTTGATCAGTGCGCTTTTTTATTTTTGTCTATTTCAATATTTTTCATCATCTTCAGCATTATCAACCTATATTTGGCTCACTGCTGAGCTCCAGTCTCCTCTCAGAATGAGTGGGGCTAGGCCAAATAGTCCACCAAGCTGGCGAAATATGGATTGGCAAACTTCACACACGTAGAGAATTAAGAAAATTCTCTGGTATGCAGGTTTTCTCACGATGTGTTTCCTTCACAGTTTGAGACACGTGATATTTAATTTCTTAAAATGCACACAATTGAAAAGTTGGAAGTGCATGCCCTGGACCGGATTCGAGCCTACAACCTCCGGAATCGAAGGCAGAGGTCATATATTAATACTAGCTGACGCCGCGTGGTTTCACCCGCGTGATTCCCGTTCCCGTAGGAATATGGGGATAATATATAACCTATAGCCTTCCACGATAAATGGGCTATCTAACACTGAAAGAATTTTTCAAATCGGAGCAGTAGTTCCTGAGATTAGCGCGTTCAATCAAATAAACAAACAAACTCTTCAGCTTTATAATATTAGTATAGATTTTTAGCATAAGCTTATTTTTAAGTTTTAAACCGAATAAAAATATTTTTCTTTCTTTCTTTTCTATTTTACCGCATCCAGAGTTTACATGGTCCCACCGGTGTATCACATCGCCGACGGCCGCAACAAATCATATTTTTCCCGCCACACAGCCGCTGTACGGCGCGGAATGCAATAATTACCCACCTCCCCGCGCGCCGCCCGCCCGGTGTTGCCAGCGGTGAAATATCACTATTTGCTGCCGTGATTTATTGGTTTTTATAGATACGAAGCCTGGTTTAAATTAAAATGATACGAAACACGTGTTATGTAAATAACAGTAGGAGAAAAAACAAAAATATACCTACTGTTGTAATCGGATGCAATCTTTCAACGCAACACGATCTAAACTGTTGTGAGTTTGCTCATGACTAAGGGCCCCGTATGGGTTCGAAACACGCATATTACGACGTTAAGTATATCACGCTAGTTTTAGTCCTGCTAAATCCCGACACAAAAAGAGTTAGGGTGTTATAAGTCTGTCTGTTTTTCTGTATGTCTGTCTGTCAGTCCGTTTGTGTTACCATAGCACCCGAATGCATGAAGCAATTTCAATTTAGTTTGTTTTGTATGAAAGGTGATTTATGTGCGAGTGTTCTTAGACATGCTTGATGAAAATCGGTTGGGCCGTTTAAAAGTTGTGGGGGGTGAAAGTGGTAAGAATAGCCGAATATCTGCAAATATACTACAGTGGGGTCTCAAATGAAAGCGCACTAAAAGAGAATTTTGATGACTTGATCGAGAGTTTAATTAATAATTTTATGACCTTTGGGGTTTATCAAAATGTTATTTCATAATTTTTACTTATAGTGCCTAATATTAAGACCTAATAATAATGTGTAGTGATTCATATGCAAAAATTTTTATACGCAAATACTCTTTGTCTCAAAAATTACTAAGCAAATTTTGATGAATTACACTAGTTCTTTAAGTTGGAGTCAAACTAAATGATAAAAAGTATAAAGTAATCTTTGAGATTTAAACGAACAAATATAATCTGGTATAGCATACCGAGCCGTGATAGTAACAGCGAATATGACGGTTCGAACCCAGTCCTGGCATGCACCTCCAACTTTTCAGTTGGGGGCATTTTAAGAAATTAATTATCACGTGTCTCAAACGGTGAAGGAAAACATCGTGAGGAAACCTGCATACCAGAGAATTTTCTTAATTCTATGCGTGTGCGAAGTCTGCCAATCCCGCATTGGGCCAGCGTGGTGGACTATTAGCCTTACCCCTCTCATTCTGAGAGGAGACTTGTGTTCAACAGTGAGCCGAATGTGGGTTGTTAATAATGATAGCATCGCTAACTATGGGCCTCATAAGAACGCTCAGAGTCACCCAGCGGGCGATGGAACGAGCTATGATAGGAGTATCTCTGCGTGATCGTATCAGAAATGAGGAGATCCGCAGAAGAACCAAAGTCAACGATATAGCTCAACGAGTTGCGAAGCTGAAGTGGCAATGGGCGGGGCACATAGTTCGAAGAGCCGATGGACGTTGGGGTCCCAAAGTGCTGGAATCGCGACCCCGCACTAGTAAGCGCAGTGTTGGCCGACCCCCCACCAGGTATGGACAGGACTGACGACATCAAGCGAATCGCAGACATTCGCTGGATGCAGGCGGCTCAGTATCGTGATGATTGGAAGTCCCTACAAAAGGCCTATGTCCTGCAGTGGACTCCATCGGCTGATATGATGATGATGATGATGAACATGTTAAAGACTAGAGTCGAATTGATTGACTCCTTTTTTGATGTTGGTTAAAAAACATAACCTCGACAGTCGAGTAGGGTACAAAAGTGGGGAGAATGAATGCAACTGGCAACACCGGGGAATGCTTTGTTCGCGCCGCTGTTATTGAATGTTCTGTTATTAATGCGGCAACATCAAAGGCGGGTTTATGAAATTATTTCACCGTTTGATGTCGAAGCTTACAATAACTATGCTGGTAATTAAATTTTGCGAACTCTGCGTGGAGTTTTGGGAACCATGTTATTTAGATATTAGATCGACACTTTTATTAGTGTACTAGACCACAGATTAAAGAATAATAGCCAGATACGACGCACGGTACTACGGTGTCGAATCCGTTTCAGATACAAAATTAAAAAATTAGTACATTCTCGAGTCAGTACGGCACGAATCGTCGCATCAGTAATTTTCAATGCTACCTTAAGTTTTTAAATATTTTAAAAACTGTCCACAAAAGCTAAAGAAATAAGATGGAGTATTTTTAGTTGTAATTATTTATTAATTTACGTAATTGAAATACAAATTATGAAAGAAGTTTCTATAAGCGGAAACGCTTGACGTTTGTTTTTTTTTCATGAGTTTGGTATATTAAATGATACAATAATCCCTGGAGTCAAGCAGTTTGTCATCAAACGCAATTAGCCACGTGCGAGTAGACTACGCAGCGCAAATTGCGCGATGCAGGCGCCGATATCGCAACCCCTCGACCCTGCGCTTTTTAACACTTGATAGCTATAAAATATGTTTCTTATATGTACTTTATTAAATTTTTTTTTAACTTGAAGTGACATTTATTTTAAATTTTACCTATATCATATTTATTAATTAATGACATCCCTTTCTTAAACTCAATTAATGACGTACCTACTTGATTTTGACACTTTAATTAATATTGTTAACTTTCTTGATTTTGACATTTTAATTATTTAATTATTTTAGATTGTAGGTTGTACTTTAAGTTTTTATATCATAGTAGCGGATGCCCGCGACTTCGTCCGCGTGAAACTCGATGTAAACTTTTAACTACCGCTACCCTACCCCTACCCTACCCCTACCCTACCCTACCCCTACCCTACCCTACCCTACCCCTACCCTACCCCTACCCTACCCCTACCCTACCCCTACCCTACCCTACCCCTACCCTACCCCTACCCTACCCCTACCCTACCCCTACCCTACCCCTACCCTACCCCTACCCTACCCCTACCCTACCCCTACCCTACCCCTACCCCTACCCTACCCCTACCCTACCCCTACCCCTACCCCTACCCTACCCCTACCCTACACCTACCCTACCCCTACCCTACCCCTACCCTACCCCTACCCTACCCTACCCTACCCCAACCCTACCCCTACCCTACCCCTAACCTACCCCTACCCCGTTTTCTAATTATTATTAATATGAACTTTATACAATAACAATAAAGCTCAAATTGACTACGTTTTAGTTACAAATCATTTGTATGTATAGTTTTTAATTAACAAATAAAATATAAGGGTTGATCGTAGAGGGGTGAAAATTTAGGGTTGTATGTATTTTTGTATGCTGTGTCATAAAAAAATAAAAACAAAAAATTTTGCCTAAAAAATAAAAAAAAAAATTTAGGGGTGGACTACCCTTAACATTTAGGGGTTTGAAAAATAGATGTTGGCCGATTCTCAGACCTACTAAATATGCACAAAAAATTTCATCAAAATCGGTCGAGCCGTTTCGGAGGAGTTCAATGTCGAACACCGCGACACGAGAATTTTATATATTAGATTTATTAATTAATGACATCCCTTTCTTAAACTCAATTAATGACATACCTACTTGATTTTGACACTTTAATTAATATTGTAAACTTTCTTGATTTTGACATTTTAATTATTTTATTATTATTGTAAATTTTTGGTAAATTATTTTAGATTATAGGATGTTCTTTAAGTTGTTAACCGGACTCTGCAGTGTTGTGAATGCCTGTAAAAGATGGCTGCAGTAGTTCAAGAATTTTGTAACTCATTATATATATAATGTTTTCTGCTGTCATTGTTGGCATTACAAATAAATAAATAAATATGTTTTCACTACTCTTGCTCAAAAACACTGTCATATTACCACTCCACAGCGGGGCTAAACAAGCATTTCGGCCTCTAGGGGCTAAAGTAATTTTGTTTTTTTAATTCTTGTCTGTTACGAGTACTAGCCAAGTACTAGCCTACTATAAAACGGAGGAGGTTTTATTCGAAAATAGAATCATTATAGGTAAGGCCCTGATTGTTTTGAAAAATAAATAAAAAACTTTAAACCCATTATAAACTCGGTCTCTATTTAGGCGGCCCTCGCCTTACGTCTCAGGTCCTAAAAATACCTCGTATATAATGGGTCTGTTTAGCCCCTTGTATAACAATCTACTATTAGATGTAATAAAACTCACTGTTTATCTGAGAAACGCGAAAAACCTATTTCTATTTGACTGGATTATAAGTATACGTATGTTTAATGGTGACAAATTAGTCGAAAACTTAAAATGAAAGTCAAAAAGTTTGATTTTAAGTTAATTAATTTGAAGAAAAATAAAAAAAATCATAATATATTAACTAAATAAAAGTACAACGGACAAAAGTAGTTTTGGTTTGGTATGTGATGAAAATAGGTATTATTTATCCCCTCCTGCAGCACTCATTACTAAATATCAGAAACCATTTGCCGTACAAAGATAAAATTCGTCAGAGAGGTAGTTTATACTTAGTAGACGTCCGTTAAGAACGGATATTGCGACAGGGCCGGATTAAGGAGGTATAAGGGCGGACGAAGTCACGGGCATCCGCTAGTGCAGAGTAAATAGCGCTTCGATACAAACGACAAAGCGACGTCCCCTGCGATTCATTTAAATGCTTTACATTCCTTACTAAAGTACGTAACGTAAGGCGCAGTAGTTAGCTTGTGCTGTTACGAATTCTGAAGTCATGAGTTTAATTTTAAAAATTGGTAAGTTAAAATTAATTTTCAGATAATGTAAATGTCTATACATGATGAATAAATACAACTAATAACCAGAGTGAGTCTTTACAAACTGCGTGCTGAAACCCATAAAAAAAAACAAAAGTCTCAATTTCAAGTTTTATTTTTATCAAACAATCAGGACCTCTGGCTCAATCGCTCGACGCGCGGAGCCATAAAGCCAAAAGAAGAAGAAGAAGGGCCTTACCTACGATGATTTTATTTACTAAAAAGTAGGCTACTTAGATACATGTAGGCTAGTACTTGGCTAGTACTCGTAACAGACAAAAATTAAAAAAACAAAATTACTTTAGCCCCTAGAGGCTGAAATGCTTGTTTAGCCCCGATGTGGAGTGGTAATATGACAATGTTTTTGAGCAAGAGTAGTGAAAAGTACTATTATAATCAATAATAATTACCAATAAAATAATACTCTCTTATTTCTTAAGTTTTTATGAACAATTTTAAAATATTTAAAACTTCAGACGCCATTTTTCTTGAATAATATTGAAAGTTACTGATGTGACGCTTCGTGTCGTACTGAATCGAGAATGTATTCGTTTTTGAATTTTGTATTTGTGACGGAAACGACACGGTCGTGTTCCGTGGGCTCCATCTGCCTATTATTGATTAATCTGTAATAAACGAGTGTACAAATATAATAAACTTGACCTGAAGACAGGTGAAAAACTTCTGTATAATCCTTTTCATGAAAGAAGCCCCCTAGACGTGGCGCTAATGTTTTAATTGCGCTCACTGTCATTTGGTAATGGCGGTCTTATTTTTTTTTTAAATAATATTTGCAATATTTTTTTTTTATATTTTTGACCAATATTCCCATTTCCCTCCAACTAGTCGACAAAGACTGTGCTAGGAGTGGTTACGACTATAGACCAACGGGGCGGGAATCGAACCACCGCCTCTCGGTGATGAGTCCGACCGCTCTTAATGTTAAACTATTGAGGCTCTGTTATTTGTATAAGGCGCTGTCAATTTTAGTTCAGGTTTTAGCCGCGGGACTTCTTTCAAGAAAAGGACTCTAGCTCCCCTCAACGTCTAGTAGCGCCATCTCTCGTGTCGGACTTGCTTTATTCCACCAGCTTAGTTCACAATTATGCCACTAAACGGAGTCGGCGCTGGGGTTACTTGTGTCGTAGTTTAACAGTGTTGCTACAGATGGCACTTTTGAATACAGTTTTTGTAACGCAACTATTATAGCAGTCAAGCGTTTTACTGCATACATTTCTTTACTTTTACATCACAGATTAATGAATAATAAGCAGATAGAGCGAAACACAACCGTGTCGTAGCCGTTCCTATTACAAAATTTAAAAAGACATTCTCGAGTCAGTACAACACCACGCGTCACATCAGTAATTTTCAATATTATTCAAGCAAAATGGCGTCTTATGTTTTTAAATATTTTAAAAACTGTTTACAAAAACTAAAGAAATAAGATGGAGTATTTTTTTATTGGTAATTATTTATTAAGTATTATATTAATTTACGCAATTGTTGTTAGTGTTTAATTATGAAAAAAGTTTTTTTTAAGCGGATGTCAAGGAGACGCGTGACGTTTGTTTTCTTTTATGGGTTTCACCGGCTTCACCACGCTGCTTGTAAAGACTCATTCTAAATATTAATAATAATAATAATTCTTTATTTCAGGTTATACACCCATTTACATATTTTAATTGTAAATATGTACATTTTAAATGGTGAAATTGTCATTTGAATCATTAAATACTTAATAAATAATTTGCATGCCTAATTGGCAAGATACATTTACCATCTACATCTGTATAAATAATACATGTATCTGCAAAGAAATAAATTGATTGATTGATTGATTTAAAATACACAGATAATATACAAATAATAAATTTATAATAAAGTACCTAATAATATAGGTATTTAAAATATATCATTTCTCTATGAAGGCAAACATTTTTTTTTTCATTTCTTGTTCCTATCGCGATGCACGGTAAGCCAATACTTTAAGATACGGTTTTCAGGGCACTCGGAACATGCACTGAGGATTTCATTATTCATTTCATTTCATTTAAATATTCTTTATTCTGTGTTTCACATCTGTAAACTTAAAGCTGAAGCAGTACCTACCTTATATACAGTTGTTGGGTCCCATTTCAATGAAATAAAACTAAAGAAGCAATAAATAATCGTTTATTTCATAATTATCTACTATATAAAAACAAGTCGGGTTTTCCTTCCTGACGCTATAACTCCAGAACGCACGAACCGATTTCCACGGTTTTGCATTCGTTGGAAAGGTCTCGGGCTCCGTGAGGTTTATAGCAAAGAAAATTCAGGAAAAGGTAGGGGTAGGGTAGTCTAAGGTAGGGTAGGGGGTAGGATAGGGGTAGCGTTGGGTAGTGGTAGTTGAAAGTTTACATCGAGTGTCACGCGGACAAAGTCGCGGGCGTCCGCTAGTTCACAATAAGTACTATATTAATTACAAGTATTCCGTACGCCTTGCAACACAGACCGTATGACTTTAGCGTTAAGGTCTAAAGTGGCGTGGATGCGTACATTACAGAAACTATACAGTATTACAATTATTGCTTGGACTCAGTCATGATCTCAGACCAATTATTGTATAGGACCTGCCTCGCTAGACGTTACTTTTCTGTCAAAGTATATGATCAACGATCTAATGCGATTATAAAAACTGTCTCTATACTATCGATGTTAAATAGTTGTAATCGTGTTCGTCGGTTAAAGAGCTCCGTAAAAATACCTTTTTGTGTAATTCAATTGTGTAAAAAACGGGCAAAAACTTCTAGTTTAGTATAAGATATATACCAAATCTAAGCTCGTTTTCTTCTGAAAATGACAGACAATTTTGTTCGTGACTATGAGTGCGATATAGGTCCTTCTATAATTGGTCTGAGTTCATGATCAATTTTTTTTTTAAATGATAACTTCATAAGGGAGGGTAAACCGCTTGGTACCGTAACGCGTTACATCTCAAGTTACCGTTACACTTGCACTCGACTGAGCCAACTTCGGACCGATTCTACGACCAGACTATTTTATGTGTCTATCACAGATTAATGAATAATAGGCAGATAGAGTCGACTCGACGGTGTCGTAGCCGTTCCAAATACAAACTTTAAAAACGAATACATTTTCGAGTCAGTACGATACGAACAGTCGTAGCAGTCATTTTCAATATTATTCAAAAAAAATGGCGTCTTATGTTTTTAAATATTTTAAAAACTGTTCACAAAACCTAAAGATATGATATTATTTGACGTACTTAATTATTGTTGTGTTAAATTTTGAAATACAAATTATGAAAAAGTTTGTTTATGCGTATGTCGTTTTTATTTTTATCTATTTCACCGGTTTCACCATGCTTCTTGTAAAGACTCATTTTGGATCATTCTTTACTCTGTGTTGTATATTTGTTGCTGTCAAAATGTTCTTCACATTTTAACTTTTAACATTGAAACAACGGTTTTTCATAGACAACCTATTAAAAAACTATTTTTTTTACTCCATGCAATAATTATAAACTCAGTATATGGGTCGATTTATACAGAGATTAGAATTTGTTATTATATAATATATAACAATATCTAATAAGTTTTATTTGACATTCGATAATACGGGATGAAACCGACCAGACAATGACCTAATCCTTCTACAAATAAAAACAGGGACTAATATTTAGCTAGAGACCGTAAGTACCCATCAGTCGCATATTTCTCAAGATTGATTTTATGAGTGCTTATGTTTTATATCATTACTCTCTTTTATTTTATTTGTCTATTTGTATAATAATGTTAATAATACAAAACAATTAAAAATTATAAGTTTTTTGAGTGCCCAAGCAACCGGTGGTCAGGGCTCCAGAGTGAGGAACCTCCTCACAATACTCGCCTTCTCAAGAGTAGCTGCCTTCTGTATTAGATTTTTGATCCAGCAGTTCGATACGATTCAAGCGAAAGCTTCTTGGTGCCATTCGCAACTTTTCGCTATATTCACTCTGTACCCTGACCACCGGTTGCTTGGACACTCAAATGTCCTGCAGCGGGAGGGTTGAATATTTTTTTATAAATTTTGAAAAATGTTTTGTATTATATTTACATTGTATTTTATTAAAATTGTTAAATTTACATTAATTTAAAAAAGTTAAGTAAGTAAATTAAGTTTAATTAAAAAAAGTAGGACATTAATGAATAAATGAGAGAAAAACATAGTTAATTAAAAAATAATAATACTTTAATCATTAATTTTATTAATAATTTCCGTGCAATCTCACTGCCGTCCAATTTCAGGCGAAGAAGAAGTTGGATTTAATATATTGAGCGAACAAACGGCATCTAGCTAAATATAAGTCCCTGTATAAAAAAATTAATTATCAGTAGCTTAATAAGATTAAATGATGTTCTCCAAAAGTCTAGTTGACATTATTAATAAATAACATTGTGTCTTTTTACATTTTATAATCAATAGTGTTTGTCTTCAATCTCCTTCTAATAGTACAAGATCCGACATAAGAAATATAACACTCATCTGTTCTTTATTTGGGATGAGAAGTGATAGAATAGGCACAAACGGTCAATTATTCTCACGTTTCTGTAGCACCCACGACTATAATTGATCGTGTGTTGGTCATTGCGTGCATGACTTGTATAGTATGCCGCGTGGGTACTGACGGTTGCTTTTCAGAAACGTGTAAATAATTGACAGTTTGTGGCTAACATTGTTTATCATTTATTATATGCATTTTAAGAAATTAAATCGTGAGGAAACCTGCACACCTGAGAATTTTCCTAATTCTCTGCGTGTGTGCAGTCTGCCAATCCGCATTGGGCCAGCGTGGTGGACTATTGGCCTAACCCCTCTCATTCTGAGAGGAGACTCGAGCTCAGCAGTGAGCCGAATATGGGTTGTTAATGATTTCTTATCCTACTAATATTATAAACGCGAAAGTTTGTATGGATGTTTGGATGTTTGTTACTCTTTAACGCCGCTACTACTGAAGCGATTTAGCTGAAATTTGGAATGGAAATAGATTTTACTCTGGATTAACACATAGGCTACTTTTTATCCCGGAAAATCCTTGGTTCCCGAGTGATTTGTGAAAACTAAATTCCACGCGGACGAAGTGCGGGCGTCTGCTAGTCACTAATAATAACAGATGAGGGTATACATTTCTAATGCCGGATCTTAGACTATAATGACTTCTCTCTCTCATCTCTCTATACTCTATTCTCCAATCTCTCTTATCTCTCTGCTCAAGCGGCGCAGACAGTGTCGTCGAGCTGCTTGAGGTCCAGTTGAACTTCGTCCGAGCTCAGCTCTGACACTATTTCACGTAACCTGAGAAACAGAATAGAAATAATTTTGCTGTGGTTCTGTACTGAAGGTCCAAGGTTCGATTTCCAGCAAGGGTCAGTTTAGAATTTTATATTTCCTAAATTGGCTTAGGAAGGCATCCGCCCAGTGGCGGGCACTTCATACATGCATTAAAGTACTGCATACCCTTGGACTTGTCTTATTGGTGTTTATTAATGGTGGTAATTAGTCAATTATTTTTATTAATTGGCTAATTACCACCGAAGAAGAACCAAAGTCACCAACATAGCTCAACGAGTTGCGAAGCTGAAGTGGCAATGGGCGGGGCACATAGTTCGAAGAGCCGATGGACGTTGGGGTCCCAAAGTGCGGGACTGGCGACCCCGCACTAGTAAGCGCAGTGTTGGCCGACCCCTCACCAGGTGGACTGACGACATCAAGCGAGTCGCAGACATTCGCTGGATGCAGGTGGCTCAGTATCGTACAAAAGACCTATGTCCTGCAGTGGACGTCCATCGGCTGATATGATGATGATGATGATGATGATGATGATGATGATAGTCAACAGGCGTTTTGACTCGTATTGTCAAATAATGTTTATAAATTGAAATTTTCAAGCGATTTGGCGTTCCGAGAGGAGGAGAATGAGGAGGAGGAAGAGGATAATGAGGAGGAGGATGAGGAAGGGGAGCTGTTCACCTGGCGAGCTGCGTGGGCGTGACGTAGATGGTGTCGTCACTCATGGGCTCCGGCGCGGGGAACTTGATCACTCCCACGTCCACAGACCTCGCGCTCAGCGCCTGGACGTCAGTAAATACATATATAAGTACAGTACACAGTACACACATCACTATCTACAGTACAGTTCGGTTCGTTCTAATGATTTTGGTTAGATAATACTGTACAATTAAAACGGTATAGTTGAAACTTTACAGATAAAACTGTATAGTTAATAATACTGTACAGTTAAAACGGTATAGTTAAAACTGTACAGATAAAACTGTATAGTTAAAACGGTATAGTTAAAACTGTACACATAAAACTGTATAGTTAAAACGGTATATTTAAAACTGTACAGATAAAACTGTATAGTTAAAACGCTATAGTTAAAACTGTACACATAAAACTGTATAGTTAAAACAGTATAGTAAAAACGGTATAGATAAAACTATATAATAATAGTTAATATTGCACAGTTAAAATGTGCCGATAAATCTGTATAGTTACAACTGTGTACTTAAAACTGAAGATCTCTAGTGCCTCTAAGGAAAAGAGACCGACCATTTTAGGTATACCACGTTACAGCGAAATAAAATGACGAAATATTTTTTATTTTATAAAAAATCAAAATCACAAAAAAAATAATAAAAATTCACTGTTGCTAATATTATACATTTCAAACTATCGTGATTGTTCTTCATCTTAATTTATTATTAAACAAGGCGTGATACAACGACGGAGTATGCCCGACTAATTTCATCCGTAAATATCTTTTGAATTGTGTTTTTTCTTAAAATTTGGGTCACAGTAACGGTTCGTTCATTAAATCTGAGCCCAACAAAACATGAAAAAACGGCCTCCTTTTGTTCATTTTTAATTTCATGTTTAGCAACGCTGTTGACCTTTCTTTCTAATAAATAAACAGGGTCCCGTTTTACCCATAGGGCACGGAACCCTAAACAAAGCACAGAAGTCTTACGGCGGTCAACTCTGGCGCTGGGAAGTCTGCAAAGTCCGCCTCGACGCAGCGCCACGGCCGGTGCAGAGACACTAGGCCGCGTACCTCGGCCTGCAGCGCCGAAAGCCGGGCCTGTGGAAGACGAAACTCGGTGAGCTAGTATAAATTTTATTTATTTACTATCGTCCGCCTTTAGGCCTCTTTAATCCAGCCCTTACAGTAGTATTGCTGTAAAACTGGAGTAACTTCTCTCGTTTTCCCATCATTTCCCTTCACTGCTCTGCTCCTATTGATCGTAGCGTGATGAAAAGTATACTATAACCTGCCCAGGAGTATGAAGAATAATTGTACCAAGTTTCTTTAAAATCCGTCGAGTAGTTTTTGTTTCTGTAACGAAAATACAGACAGACAGACAGATTTTACTGACTGCATTTTTGGCATCAGCATCGGTCACTAATCACCCCCTGATAGTTATTTTGGAAATATATTTCATGTACAGAATTGACCTCTCTACAGATTTATTATAAGTATAGATACACTTTATTTGTATACCACAAAACAAGGAAACAAACAAATAAAAAGATATGTCATTAAAGACTTCCTAGGTTTAATGGACCTTAATAACCCGACGTCCTAAAATTCATTAATAATATGAATTAAGATATAATAGCACGTCGGATCGGGAGAGACGTGATAGCCCAGTGGATATGATCTAGCCTTCGATTTGGGGGGCATAGGTTCGAATGCGGTCCGGGGCATGCACCTCAATTTTATATGTGCATTTTAAGAAATTAAATATCACGTGTCTCAAACGGTGAAGGAAAACATCGCGAGGAAACCTGCATACCTGAGCATCTTAATTTAAAAATTAAGTTGGAGGTATTGTAGGGGGTGCAATCTCTTTTGTTTTTTTTAATTTATTCATAATAGACTTGAGCTTGACTACAATCATGCCTGGTGGAAAGCAATGATGAGGTCTAGGTTGGAGCGCGCTTGCCTACAAAATGCCTATTCACTCTTGTCTTGAAGGTGCACAAATCATAAGTGTTAGGAAACACAGAAGCTGTTCCACATCTTCGCTGTTCTTATTAGAAACGTCGATGCGAAACGTTTTGTGCGAGTCGACTGGACATCGACAACAAAAGGATGCCAATTTGCACGGTGTCTCGCTGTTCTGTGGTAGAATGGGGATGGAGGGACTAGATTAAAAAGATCCTGTGAGCACTCTCCGAAATATATATGTCTGGATCTACTAAACTGATTTTAACAATTCTTTTACCAGTAGAAAGACACCTTATTTGTTAGTGTCATATTTTATCCTCTTAAACCAGGGGTCATTTAGGTTTTTTATAATTTAACCGTGTGTTTTTGTGCCTGGCTACAAATGAGCTTTCGAGCCGGATATGCATACCTCCAGCTTGCGCCTGGCCTCTCTCTGCTTCTCCTTGTGCTGCTGCAGCGCGCGCGCGTACTTGCTCGGCTCAGACGGGAACTGCACCAGGCCCGAGCGCGCCACGAAAAGCGTCCACTCCTGTATACAAGAGTTCTAATTATTTACACAATACCAAAATACACACAAAATGAAAAAAAAAGCAATGGACATTTGCCTTACACCTTGTTTGACATACGCAGCCCAAACCTGGCCAATAAATAAAAACACCCTGGACAAAGTGAGCAAATGCCAAAGGGGCATGGAGCGTAGTTTTTTGAAACTAAAATTAAGTGACAGAGTTGAAAACGAAGTCATCAGGAAAAGAACCCAAGCTAAAGATGCTGCTCGACATGTTCTCCGCCTTAAATGGAAATGGGCAGACCACATACAAAGAACATCAGACGATAGATGGTCCCAAATTGTTACAAACTGGTACCCACGAGACTCAAAACGCAAACGGGGTTGACCATTAAGAAGGTGGAGTGACGATATAGTCAGGGTTGCAGGTAAAACATGGCTACGAACAGCCAGAGACAGAATACAATGGCTACAATTGGAGGAGGCTTTCACTGCTATATTGCAGTCCTTACGAAAAAGAATAATAAAATGAAAAATTAACATTACTAACATAATATAAAAAAATTAGTATAATATCAACTAACCTACTAACAATCTATAAAACTTGTAAACCTTAATAATAATTTTCAAAAAAATGTCTGTAGTCGTAAGGAAATAAAGCTATTTTTATTTTATTTTATTTTACCAAAATACAAACAAGTTTTTTTTTTTAAATTTAGTGTGTTCCTACGGGATCGGGAACCACGCGGGTGAAACCGCGCGGCGTCAGCTAGTAAAGAATAAAAAAGCATTTTTTTTCCCCATGAATGGTACTCACAGTGTGCAGCTGCGCGAGCTGCCGCTCGAGCGCGGCGGCGGCGGCGCGGCGCTGCGCGGCGGCGGGCGCGGCGGGGTGGTGCAGGGGGCGGAGCGCCCGCAGCGCCGCGCGGTCCGCGCGCGCGCACGCCGCCACGCGCGCCACGCGCTCGCGCTCCACCGTCCTGTGACACAGAATATATAATAGGGATGATGACAGTTTTTTAAATTGTATATAAATTAAGAGTATGCTAATAGTAAAGCAATTTTGTAAAAGTAACAGGGTATCTGCGATCATCACTTTCGGAGCTACAGGGATTTAAAGGGTCAGATTTGCAGCGAAAAACGCTCCATACAAAATGGCACGATTTAGTGACGTCGTTGGCTCGCTGATCGTTAGATTTTTATGGGCGTTAAAACATAATCACTAATATCTGTGTTATTTGTGCGTTTATGTTTATAGTTCATTTATTGAAAAATGTCACATTTAATGTAAGGAAGCTAAAACTGTATGATTTTTTATTTAATTACGATAAAAAAAAATTGATAGATTTTGAAATTTTATAATCTCATTTATTTTGCATCTATCCAAACATTCTTTGCTTTTTTTTATAAATTAGTTAACATTGACCTTATTTACCTGAATGTATCATAAAAATCAATTTATTCAAACCTAGTCATCATCCCCATTGTACAGAAGGTGTCTATTCCACGTCTTTTAAATAAATAACAACTCTTACTACAACACAATAAAGTGCAATTCAGTTCGCACACAACTAGTTGCCTACTATAATAAAATATCAAGTTGTAAATATTCATTTACAACTTGAATGTCTTATAAACTATCCTATAAAGCACCGTAAAGCGCAGTGTTGGTCGACCCCCCACTAGGTGGGCCGAGGATATCAAGCGGGTTGCAGGGTGCCGCTGGATGCTGGCGGCTCGAGACCGTTGTGCTTGGAGGTCCATGCAAGAGGCCAATGTCCGGCAGTGGACGTCTATCGCCTGATAATGATGATGATGAAATAAATGAACAACTCCTCACCAGCTGAGAGCTTTAAGCTGATGCTGCAGGGCTTCATTAACTTCACCAGCCACGATGCCTGGAGACACCTTCGTTGGGGTCTCTTCTGAAATTTTCACGTTAAATTTTGTATATTCAGTAAAAACAACAGGTACAGGCACGTAAGTTGAACCATAATGACTTTTGTTTGCGCAAGTACAGTTAGCAAAAGTGTTATGGACTAAGATCTTAGACCGTTAAAAAGAATGGACCTGTTTCGCACCCAAATTCACCAACAAAAAAGTCTGTCGTTTTTGAGGGGGTCGATGTAAACTCACACATCGAAAACATTTAACACCATTAAGTATATTCTGTGTCCACACACTACAACTATATAATTAACTCGCAATACACACACGCGTATTTATTTACACAGACTAACCAACACATCACTTAGACTATCCACAGAATATATATATAGAATGTTCGATTACTTGATCGATTTTTTGCTGTTCCGTCAAAAGAATCGATTCTTTTTAGAAATCGTTTTTATTACAAATTTGATAAAATTATGGTAGAAATACTTACAAATGAAACGTTACTCCATCTTTTACTAAACTACAAGTTTTTAGCCGTTTTTATGGCATTCAACTACACAAACCGGCATTTTCAGGGAGCTCTTTACACGACGAAAACGATTACAATAATAAAACATAGATTCTATAGCAACAGTTTTTATAAACGCGTTAGATCATTGATTCTTGATCTTTGACAGAGGGGTAAAGGTTTACGAGGCAGGTCCTTTCTTTTTAATGGTCTAAGACTGGGATGGACTACTGCGTAAAGTTCAACTTACAGGCCGCGTGCTATACGTTAATTTTGAATCGTCTGTTTATAAATATATAATAATAATATATTCTGTGATTATTTTTTAATTTATCATAAACTAGTTGTGATAATATGGAAAAACGCAAACTAATATAAATCTATGACGGTAAAAATTATTAAACTTTAATCAAATAATTTATAGTTAAAAAAATATTTATTTATTTACATTAGTTTATTATTGGTTTATGAAGTAAAAATTACAATTTACACCAAATATACACAAAAAAAAAGAAAAAGCACTTGTCAGTAATTATCACATAATTATGAGTATTTTTAATGAATTAATTATTATTTTACTTAAGCTTAGTATTATTTAAAAGATTAGAACATTATGTTTTATACATAGTTTTGTTATATACACGTCCATGCAGAAAAATAAGCATATGGCAAGATGTTATAATATTAATATCCAGTATGATTTTCCTGTTGAAAAATTACTCGAGTATTTTCTTTCTTATCTCTGTCTAGCAAACGCCTCGCGGTTTCATACGCCAATGACACTCACAAATAACGTGGCTTTCTAATGGTTAAAGAATTAAAAAAAAATAGCTTGACAATATTTTGAGTTAGATAATAACGAACAAACTAAATACCACATATCACCTCTTTATTTTACCGGGCTACAGACGAGCAGTTTTAACAGTAGTCTAACTGGCCAGTTACATTTTCCGTGTGTAGTGCCAGTTTTAATTGTACAGATTTTGACAGATATTTCGATTAGATAAAACTGTACAGTTAAAACTGTATAGTTAATACTGTACAATTAAAATCGTATAGTTAAAACTGTACAGTTAATGCTGTACAATTAAAATGATTAAACTGGTATAGTAAAAACTGTATAGTTAATACTCTACAATTAAAATGTTATAGATAAAACTGTACAGATAATACGGTATAGTTAATACTGTACAATTAAAATGGTATAGATAAAACTGTACAGATAATACGGTATAGTTAATACTGTACAATTAAAATGGTATAGATAAAACTGTACAGATAATGCGGTATAGTTAATACTGTACAATTAAAATTGTATAGTTAAAACTGTACAGATAATACTGTACAATTAAAATGGTATAGTTAAACTCTCGTTAAAACTGCTCAGTTAAAACTGAAGCTCTGTAATCTGACTTATACTAAGTTAATGATACAGCTGCAAAATAAGGACAAAACACAGACATGCTAAACCAAAATGGATGCAACATCGATTATTCTATGGCTTACGATTAACGCTTTTGGGGGTCGGTGCCGCTATCACCACCGCTAAACAAACGCAAATTCGCTTTAAAATATTAAAGGAAGGTTTTGGAAAAAAAGTAGTTTATTATTGTTTCGGTTTTTTTGGAATTTACGATTTATGCTGGTTGGGTTAGGTTAAAGTTTTGGCGGGTAAATCGTAGGAATCACATGTAGCTATTGTTTTATTTTCATCGATTTTTCGAGTTTTCTTGCATAAAAATGCATTTTATTCAATATATAGTTCTGTAAAGGTGCCCAAGTGAAGTGGAGGTTGAGCAAGAGTGTTTTATGTGATAGTCGATAAATGAAAAACCACACACGATTTCTTCCTGTCACCTGCATATCATGGGAGTGATATCATTGGACTTGCCAGATATATATTTGACCACTTTCGTTCTAATAGTAATACGTATATATAGTAATACGTTCTAATAGTCATCAAGTAATATAAAAAATATTACTTGATGACTAGCTAAATGTATTGCGAAGCCAGATTGAAACGAAAAAAATACTTGTTGTTGTTGAAAAAAAGTACTAGGTAGTGATTTTGCACTAAAATCAATAGTAGGTTTTATATAAAAACATATTGTCGACCGTACCTTAAATATCGACAATTCTTGTTTGGTTTACGTTAAATTACTAATCAGTCACTTGAGAAAGCTGGATCGTACTTTACATCAGAAAAAAATCCTATTTGCCGCTATTGCCAACAAAATCTCATTATGTCTTCATCAGTCCACTTCATAGATGCATAAACGCACTGCATATCCTGAGAATTTATTACGAACCTTTATTGGAATTTTCTATTTTGTACTATTTGCACGTACAGTGCCTACCGTAGTTGCGAACCCTGTGCACGCCACTGTTCTTCATAGACTTGCGGACTTATAATGATTTTTATCGTTTGGACTATTGTCACACTTCTGAGGCTTTTTTAGTTAAAACGGTACATAAAAAATTACATCTAAAAAAATTAACGCCAATAAGATATAGATTATTTTCAAGTGTGGTGTTACGATTGTGTTTCCAGCATTAAACAATTACGGATATATTAGAAAACAAACAAACATGCAGTTAGATCACGTGGAGGTAACGCTTACGTGGGTATTCGCGCGCTGACACCGGTGACGCCATTGCTGCACATAAGGTATACCAACATCAGCCTAAATAGTACACGTCGGCGTATGTCCGACGAAGTGTCGGCGTAAGTCCGACATGGATAAAACACTTCTGCTGTATAATCTATACAGTTGTAAACACGAAATTCTTGTTGGTGTATGTCCGACAAAAATATGAATGACGTTAGTTTGTATACATGAAAATAATTGGAAAATATCTAAATTAACGCTGCAATCCCACATGTATACTCAAGTATTATAAAAAAAAACTGTGAGACGTCACGGGAAGCCTGGCAGATGTCAAACATCGACATTATTTTGTAAAAGTTAAACAACACTGTATACATTACGGAGTTTACACTATAGGTGTCCGAGCTCAGTGTAGCGACAGAGATGGCTTAGCGTCGGATCGAGTGGGAGAGAATCGCACAGCAAAATGCACATGACGACGCGTCGCCACACCGTACACACTACTGTATATAGACTGTATATATACCATCATAAAGCGTGGCGACGCGTCCCCACGGCATGCGTCGCCACGCCAGAAATTACGGTTTTACGTGTAGCTATAGATGTTACACATCAAAAATAAAGAAAATAATAAAACAGAACATGACTTATTAACCGTTTCGTGTGTTTTGTAAAGTCTTTGACTTTCAACATGAAATTAAAGTAACAAAATTTATGTTTAGACTATCCGACATTTATCGATATATGAAACCATTAAATTGTCGCATATAATTTGATGTTCGGAATCTGATGCATTATTGCATTTACAATATTTTAAAAAATATATATGAAATAAAAAAGAACTTAATTAATTCAAACAATTTGAAAAAAAAAAACATGTTAAATAGCGTATATGTGAATCCGAAGAGTATTGATCTTGTCGGACATACACCAACAAAGTTAACTATAAGAAAACCAACCATGTTTGATTTCTACTTAATTTTATATAACTTACCGTGATGCGTGCCTCTCTTTGCATACAACTTCAGTTTGTCTCTCAAAGCGCCGCGTTCAGTCTCCAGCGAGTCGATGTCCTGTTGTAGGTGATCCATTGTCTCTTCAAACTCTTTCTCTTTCCTGGAAATAACAAAATTACTATTTATTCAAACATTACAAACATTGAAAATTACGTACGTTAAAATTAAATTTATTTTTGCAGGAGTGTGTGTCTGTGTGTATGTGTGCGTATGTGTGTGTTAAACCATACATAACCGATGTATTCACGCTACTGCTCACATTTTGACGATCCGTCAATCTATACTAATATTATAAAGCTGAAGAGTTTGTTTGTTTGTTTGATTGAACGCGCTTATCTCAGGAACTTCTGGTCCGAATTTAAAAATTTTTTCATTGTTAGATAGCCCATTTATCGAGGAAGGCTATATATTATCCCCGTATTCCTACGGGAACGAGAACCACGCGGGTGAAACCGCGCGGCGTCAGCTAGTATCCGATATACGTTAACTTTATACGTACAATCAACCGCTCAACGTTATCTCACACAATTATCTCACAGCTCCCATTTCAAGATAATATATTGGTCGGGCTATGTCCGACATTTACAAAAAAATATATCGTATAGTCAACCCTCCGAACGGAGAAAACACCCGGTGTGATCGTTCATAGACATGAAGCCGTTGAAATGACTCTTTTTTTTTGTTGTAATTTCACGAACAAGCGATTATTAATTTATTATAAAACACTGCTAAAGCTCACGGAATGCATCGTCGGAGTATGCCCGACTAGTTTAAACACTAGCCACTCTGTGTATGCGGTGTTGTGTGACGTGCTATACAGGTACAATTATTGGATACAATGCGTGCTTTATAATGACGGCTGAACGTGGCTTCTGGTGTTTTCTGTATAGACGCTCAACGTAGCCATGACCTCTCATTTCCACGCAAAGAACCAGTTGGGCTGATCCGACATACCCAAACTGTAGCCTTAAAATAAACCACTCAACGTAATAACGAAACTGCTAAGCTTTCGATGTAAAACGCCTATCAGGCTAAGTCCGACATACCCAAATTGTAGCCATACAATAAACCACTCAACGTAATAACGGCACTGCTATACTTTTGATTAAAAACGCCGGTCGGGCTAAGTCCGACATACCCAAACTCTAGCCGTACAATAAACCACTCAACGTAATAACGGTACTGATATACTTTCGATATAAAACGCCGGTCGGGCTAAGTCCGACATACCCAAACCGTCCAATAAACCAATCAACGTAATAATGGTACTGCTGGACTTCCACTATAAAAACTCCGGGAGGGCTAAGTCCGACATACTCAAACTCTAGCCGTACAATAAACCACTCAAAGTAATAACGTAAAACGCCGGTCGGGCTAAGTCCGACATACCTCTTGAGCTGGTTCTGCGCGTCGTCCAGCCGGCGCTGCAGCTGCTGCGCGCGCAGGTCGGCGTCGCGCGCCGCCGCCACCAGCTTCCTCTCGCCGAGCTCGCGGCGGATCTGCATCTCTGATAGCTCCTCTTGCTTAGCCTGCAAGTAAGTACATCTATACAGAGTGCTCGGGGGTATTTCCCATAACTTTAAGGTGTTGACGAGTCCACTCATAAAAAAAAAAACATTTATTTCAATTAGGCTTAGTTTACAAGCACTTTTGAAAGGTCAAGATTACGTCATAATTGAATTTAATCTAATGGTGGTAATAATAGTCTTTTTTTTTTATTCTTTACAAGTTAGCCCTTGACTACAATCTCACCTGATGGTAAGTGATGATGCAATCTAAGATGGAAGCGGGCTAACTTGTTAGGAGGAGGATGAAAATCCACACCCCTTTCGGTATCTACACATCACACCGGAACGCTAAATCGCTTCGCGGTACGTCTTTGTTGGTCGGTGGTAACTAGCCACGGCTGAAGCCTCCCACCAGCCAGACCTGGACCAATTAAGAAAACCTCAATCGGTCCAGCCGGGGATCGAACACAGGACCTCCGTTTTGTAAATCTACCACGCATACCACTGCGCCACGGAGGTTTATATATAACTTCGTAGCTTAAAAGTAATTAACCCCAATACTTTACTTTTTACATAACATGAAATGAATGAAAATTATAAATCTTGTGATTGAGTCTAATTTATTAGCAAACAGATTTTTATGTGTACACAACCAAATATGTATATGAAATAGCTTATGTAATTTGACTTAAAGTATTTATAAATGACTAAGATGATTTACTGTCTGATAAAATAAAATAATAATGATATGTCAGAATATAATATGATGTCAAATTATTATAATATTAATAATAAGTTTAGTGCCAAATATTTAGTACCCCTAGTTCAAATGAAACCGCTCAGTGTAATATCTCTAGAGCGGTCAATTCAATGTAAAATGCCGGTCGGGCTATGTCCGACATACACAAACACTCAATATAATATCGCTAGAGCTGTCACTTGGACGAAAAACACCGGTCGGGCTAAGTCCGACACAAATACCTTGAGCGCCTTCCTCAGCTCCTTGATGTCAGCCTCCTTGTTCTCCAGGCGGATGGTGAGGGTCTTGGTCTCCTCCAGCTGCTTCTTCACCAGCTGTGCGCGCACCACTATCGGCGGGGTAGGCTGCGAGTACAAGGAAAATAAATCTTTATTTTTTTTTAAGAGTAACTTTGCACGATTGTGAATGGGATAAAAAGGCTTTTTAAATGCATGCTGCCATCTACAGGCACAGTAAAACTGTGTTTGTTATATCAAACTACCACTAGATGGCGTTCTTAGAGAACTTAGAAACAAACCCAAACTCTGTTTGTTATCCTAAACTACCACTAGATGGCGTTCTTAGAGAACTTGGAAACAAACCCAAACTCTGTTTGTTATCCTAAACTACCACTAGATGGCGTTCTTAGAGAACTTGGAAACAAACCCAAACTGTGTTTGTTATCTTAAACTACCACTAGATGGCGTTCTTAGAGAACTTTGAAACAAACCCTTTTTCTAAACTTTATCATGCAGGCCATCTTCTCCGAGATGGTAAATCCGGGTAGGGGTTACGGGCCTCGAGGCTTAACCTCCTTTTCCGGGTAAATAAAAATCCGGGGGATCTTGCTCCCCCGGTCATTTTCTTCCTGTTCCTGTTGCGATGCAGTTATGAATGATGCTCAGAGATGGCGCTTTGTTTTTTAATGGACTAGATGGCACGCTCACCTTTTCAGCGGCTCGGTTAGTGAGCGCCATGACGTCATACTCCTTGTCCTGCGTGAAGGCTGCCAGCTTGTTGACGTCCGCCGCCGCCGCCGACAGCGCGCGCTGGATCACCTTCACCGCGCCCAGCTCGTCCTGACAAAAACAAATTAAAGGTTGCGTACACCTGTTTCTAGGTAAACAAAAAAAGGTTACCTACACCTGATAGGTCAAGTTATAAAAAAGTTTGCGTACACCTGCTGCTAGGTAAAATTAGATTAGTGATCAGGCTAAATGAAAGATTCGACACACATGATGGTAGATCAAGTCAAATAAAAGGTTGCGTACACCGGCTGATAAACCAAATTGATAAAAGATTATATAAGCGCCTACTCCTCAATCGACTTAAAAACTTATTTTGAATGTAATAGAGACTACTTTAGCGTGAACAAGTTTATTGATATACAACCTTTGTTACATTTCCAGATGATTTCAATGAAGAACACGATCAATTTCGTTCATTGTTTTAGTTCAATTACGTCATCCGTAATTTGTGGCAGTGACTAAAAAATACCCGCTGTCAGTATTTGTGTAACTTTTTTTTTTTATTCTTTACAAGTTAGCCTTTGACTATAATCTCACATGATGGTAAGTGATGATGCAGTCTAAGATGGAAGCGGACTAACTTGTTAGGAGGAGGATGAAAATCCACACCTCTTTCGGTTTCTACACGGCATCGTACCGGAACGCTAAATCGCTTGGCGGTACGTCTTTGCCGGTAGGGTGGTAACTAGCCACGCCCGAAGCCTCCCACCAGCCAGACCTGGATAAATTAAGAAAATCTCAATCTGCCCAGCCGGGGATCAAACCCAGGACCTCCATCTTGTAAATCCACTGCGCCTACCACTGCACCACAGAGGCCGTCAAACGTCTTTTTTCAAACTGTGGTAATTGAGTGGTTAAACGAAAGGTTGCGCACACCTGCTGGTAGGTCTTGTCTATGGCCGCGCTCCATATGGCGGCGAGCGCGGTCAGCGGCAGCGGAGCGCCCTCGCCGCGCTCGCCCGCCGTCGCGGCGCAGGCGCAGGCCGCGCGCGCCGCCAGCGACGTGGCGCGGGCGGCGCGCCACAGGGCTATGGCGCTCTCGCCTCGGAGACGCTCCACCAGCTGAAGAAACAAATAAATGACCATAAGCTATGATGCAAAGTAACACAATTGGGTACTGCGATGAGCAATATTTTTTTTTATTCCATGACAAAGTATAGTGTGACTTAAAGGAGTAAAAGTTAAGACAACTGTAACGGACGAAACAAAACACAGAAATGTTAGCAATTTTAAGTCATGTCCTACTGAGTCATGATACGTCATGATACGCCAGTACATGACAGGAAATACACTGTTAATTCAATACAGCGCGTGAACGCACTTACGATATTGTACCCTACATTATTCTGAAGTTAGTTGGCATTAAACATCTAAACAAGCGACACGTATTTTATTCCAAAAGAACCGTACCAGCAAAAGTGAACCGTAATACCGTAACATATGGTCGAAATCGAGCCGGATCGCGCCGACTAGCAAAAAGTGAAAGGAACGAAGCGCGATCGCTGGTTGAAGTAAACAAGTGCATCGAGTGACGAACGTTTTTTACGCATACTATATACAATTTACGATTTATAACTTTGCATTTACGCATTTTGGAAGTTATTATATACTTATATTGTGACAAGTGAATTCAAGATGCCTCCTACGCAAGATCAAACGCACCTTTTAGCTGTATTGGAAGATACTGCCACATTATTTCGTAAAACCCAAGTGAATTTAAAAAAATGTCCCAAATCTCGACTAACCAAAGGTTACATTGAAGCGCGCATACAAATACTTGAAGATTATTGGACGACGTTTAAGAGCGCGCATCACGACTTAGCTAAAATTACTCCAAAGGAACAAAAGGGATCCTTGCCGTATTTTTTAAATGAAGAATTCTTTATTTATGAAGACCTTTACAACATTCTGCAGGGTGACTTAAGGGACATGTTATCAACATTAAATGAAATCGAGAATGAATCAAGGGCGTCAAATATGTCAACGTCGACGGGCAATATAGGTGGCGGCAAGCAAAATGTACATCTGCCGAAAATCTCATTACCGGTCTTCGGGGGCAATTATGAAGAATTCCCTTCTTATAAGGATTTGTTTTTGTCGTTGGTGCATCATAACGACTCCCTCAGTGATGTGCAAAAACTTCACTATTTAAAAACAACCGTCACTGGGGAAGCTGCAATGCTACTAAAAAACATCCAGGTGACTCAATCAAATTATCCAATTGCATGGGAGTCATTGCAAAGCCGATATGGCAATAGACGCCTTATCGTTAACGCTCTATTAAAAAGGCTTTTTGCGCAAAGAAAACCCAATACAAACATACAGTCCGCTCAGAATATAAAATATTTACTTGATACAACCAATGAAGTAGTAAAAGGATTAAATAATCAAAATATAACAACCGACTCCTGGGATCCAGTAATCATATTTCTGGTTGTTCAGAAATTGGACCCGGAGACGCACAAGCAGTGGGAAGACTTCGCGCACAACGATAATATAGACGAGTTACCTACATGGAAAGATTTGGAAAAATTTTTACAAAATAAATTTAGAACATTGGAATTAGTAGCGCCAACAACAAGCAAGGTCACAAAAGAAAAGGTATTTACCATAACTAGTACCTGTAAACCAAGAACATGCGTACGGTGTAAGAACGACCACACATTAAGCCATTGTCCGGAATTTGCAAAGCTTACACCGGTGGACAGAGGTAATTACGTAAAGGACAACAAAATATGTTTTAATTGCCTTTCCCCTGGGCACAGTGCTCTTGGGTGTAGGGTTCCCCAAAGTTGCAGGCGGTGCCACAAGCGGCATCATACCCTCATCCATCAGCCAAAATCACCAGTTATATCGGAGTCCTCACAAACGACAATAACTGATACCCAGGTGCAAGTGAACACTAAAGTAACTGATAACAGAGAGCACGCAAGTACTGCTTTGCTAGCTACAGCGACAGTTAAAATCATGGACGACAATGGCCATTATACAATCGTAAGAGCACTCGTAGATACAGGTTCTCAAGCAAGTTTTGTGAGTGAACGAGCCATCCAATTGCTGAAATTAAAAAGAACAAAAGTTAATGGAACTATAACAGGTATTGGCTCAACACACACAAATGTGAAACAAAGTACACAAGTAAACGTCTTATCCACACATGATGAAGGATTTAAAATTAACATTAAGACGTATATAATACCCACTCATCTCATCACAAGGTTGCCAACTAAGACAATAACGAACAACACCTGGCCGCACATAAAAGGTCTCGTCCTGGCAGACCCAAGTTTTACACAACCGGGACGAGTAGACATGTTGCTAGGTGTCGATGTGTGTGCCCAAATTATGAAGAGTGAAATAATCAAGGGTCCCCCAGGTACTCCATGCGCTCAAAATACCAGCCTGGGTTGGATTCTATTTGGGACAGTACACGACAAGATACAAGAAGATGAGATTATAAGCATGCACCTGAATCTGGATCTGGATGATATGCTAAAGAACATGTGGGAACAAGAAAGAAATGAAACAAGATTACCCACGCCTGAAGAAAGAAAATGTGAAGAAATATATAACACTACAACCACCAGAACAGAAGAAGGAAGATATATCGTAAAACTGCCAACAAAAACAGAAAAACTAAAATGTATCGAAGGAAACACAAGAGATATAGCTCTGAAAAGATTATATCAATTAGAAAAACGCTTAGAGAAAGATGAGAAATTGAAGAAAGAATACATAGAAATAATGGAAGAATACAAAACTTTGAATCATATGGAAGAGGTACCAAAGGAAGAAATGAAAGTTCCTGCTGTGTACCTACCTCACCACGCTGTTATTAAATATGAAAAAGAAACGAGCAAAGTGAGGCCAGTATTCAACGCATCGCAAAAGGGATCTAACAAAGTGTCTCTAAATGACGAATTACTTGTAGGCCCTCAACTACAAGATGACATGAGGAGCTTAATTTTGAGATGGCGTATGAAAAGAGTATGTTTTGTGGCTGATATACAAAAAATGTACCGCCAGATTCTGGTAACCAAAGAAGACAGCAATCTACAAAGAATTCTATGGCGTAGTAGCCAAGACGAACCTGTAAAAGATTATAGACTAGGAAGAGTCACGTTTGGGACAGCTTCGGCACCATATCTAGCCGTCCGCACGCTACATCAGGTTGCCACAGATGAAGGCTATGAACATACCGATGCAGCACAAGTTATAAAACAAGACTTTTACATGGATGACTTAATGTCTGGGAAGGATAACTTACAAGAAGCCATCAAAATTGCAAAGGATATAGATTCCATATTGCGAAGAGGAGGATTTATTATACAAAAATGGTGTTCGAATAATGCAGAATTCCTGAAACAATTTAAGCTAAGCCAAAGAAGCACTAAAGTAAATCTAGAAATACACATAGATGGTAGTATAAGAGCTTTAGGATTGAATTGGAATATTGGAACGGACAAATTCCAATACAACCTGAACTTACCTGCGTTAACTGATCGCATAACGAAAAGAACAATCCTGTCTGATATTCAAAGGTTGTTTGATCCACTGGGCTGGTTAGCACCATCAATTTTACCGGCGAAGCTGCTTATTCAAAAATTGTGGTTGCAAGGTATGGCCTGGGATGAGAATGTTACTGAAGAAATAGCTCAGGAATGGATGGATTTAAGAAACAGTTTTCTCAACTTACCAGGTATAGAAATAGACAGATGGCTTCAAACATCTGAATCCTTAATGAAAAATGTCTCAGTTCATGGTTTTTGTGATGCATCCAATCGAGCCTATGGTGCAGTAGCCTACATGAGAGTAATCACCGTAGAAGGAAAAGTAACAATTACAATCATAGCAGCTAAATCAAGAGCAGCATCAACAAAAGCTAAATCCTTACCTCGTCTTGAACTGAATGGTGCTGTCCTGCTTGCTGGTCTTTTAAAGCAAATAAAAGAAGCCATGAAAATACCAACCTCTCAGATATATGCATGGACAGATTCCACTATAGTACTGTCCTGGCTTTTTGGAGATCCTGCAAGATGGAACATTTATGTAAGAAATCGAGTAGTTGAGATTATAGAAGACATTGGGAATCACAATTGGTATCACGTACAATCTCAAGACAACCCTGCTGATTTAGCCTCAAGAGGTATGCCCTTGACAAGCCTGAAAGAAAATAAACTGTGGTGGAATGGCCCTGAATGGTTACATAATAAAGAGATCGAATACAGTAGGCTAAAGAACATAAGTACAAACCTGGAAAGGAAAGAAGTTATAGAAGTCAACTCGAAAATTGAAAATGAAAAAGCAAGTTTAATAAACAAAATTGAAAATTGTGATGATTTGACAGAGCTACTAAAGGTTATTACATACAGTAAAAGGTTTTTAAAGGGAAAGAAATTACAGGATAAGGATACAGTAATTACTACAAGCGAATTAAATGATGCTTTAAAAACATGCATTAAGCTAACACAGCAACAAAGCTTTAAGGAAGATATTCACAATATTAAAACTAAAGGAGAAGTACAAGCTAAAAGCAGTTTAAAAAGTTTAAATCCTTACCTTGACGGTGATGATGTCCTCAGGGTGGGCGGTAGACTGCGGCACGCTGCTGTGAATGAAGATACGAAAAATCCTGTAATATTAAGTCATGATACTTACCTAGCCAAGCTCCTTGTCGATGATGCACATTTGAAAACGCTGCATGGTGGACCACAACAGATGTTGGGATACTTACGGCTGAAGTACTGGATCCTGAAATCAAAAAATTTAGTCAAATTAAAATTTAGAAAATGTTTGATATGTGCTAAGCAAAAGGCTGCAGTGAAGTCACAGCTTATGGGAGACTTACCTCGTGAAAGAGTAACTCCAACCAGACCATTTTTGAACAGTTCGACGGATTTCGCTGGCCCCTATCAAGTCCTCTCTTCTAAAGGCAGAGGAATGAGAACGACGAAAGCGTACGTCTGCATCTTCGTATGTATGTCTACCAAGGCCATTCATCTTGAACTCGTAGGTGATATGACGTCAGAGTCATTTATAGGAGCAATGAAAAGATTTACGGCACGTCGCGGAAAATGCGCACATATGTGGAGTGACCAGGGCCGGACGTTTATTGGAGCTAATAAGGAACTTGCAGCAGCTTGGGCAGAAGCAAAGTTGGAATTTGATGGTCAGATAGCAGAATCTCTTGCCCTCGATGGCACTCAATGGCACTTTATACCAGCATACAGCCCTCACATGGGAGGATTATGGGAGGCTGGTGTTAAATCCATTAAATACCACCTGAAAAGGATAATGCAATCCAACTTAACCTATGAAGAAATGTCCACCCTGCTCTGCCAAATTGAAGCATGTCTGAACTCGCGGCCTCTGTGCCCAATAGAGGACGATGATGACGCACCTCCACTCACGCCAGCTCACTTCTTAGTTGGTGAGTCACTTAATACCATCCCAAGTCCTAATCTGGAAAATATTTCGATGACTTACCTATCGAGATGGCAGCGCCTACAAAAATTATTGCAAGACTTTTGGCACCGATGGCAATCTGAATATCTTAATAGACTTCAACAACGTCATAAATGGTGTAAAAGGACAAGAGAGTTAGATATCGGTCAGATCGTCACTATCAAGAGTGACAACCTGCCACCAGGCAAATGGATGCTAGGTCGCATAACTGGGAAGCACCCCGGCAATGATGGAGTCACTCGAGTATACAGCGTCAAAAGTGGTGACAATATCACTAAACGTTCTTCCAATAAATTATGTCTTTTGCCCATAGATATTGATTAATATACTTAATTGATATAATGTATTTAATTTAAATGTAATATTTATTTAATTTCTGCTAAAAATCAAATTATTGCAAGTAACTGATTTTGAAGTAATTTTTAATGTTATTTAAGTGATAATAATTCAAGTATAAATATTTAATTACAAGAAGTTATGTATTAAGAGTAAGCCTAATTATGGATGAGATATAATATTTATGTAGTTACCAGCGTTTGAGTCTGAAGTTTACTTACAATTTAAATGTATTTTTTTCGTGATGGCATGTATAAATCTAATGATGTTTAACTGCGGTATAATGATTAAGTTTATGTATTTAGTAAAAGCCCTTTACAGTCCTTTTGGCGGGCGGCATGTTAATTCAATACAGCGCGTGAACGCACTTACGATATTGTACCCTACATTATTCTGAAGTTAGTTGGCATTAAACATCTAAACAAGCGACACGTATTTTATTCCAAAAGAACCGTACCAGCAAAAGTGAACCGTAATACCGTAACATACACCTTCACATTTGTAAATAAAAAATTGAGATATTGTCATGATACAAGGTATAAAAGCTATCGGTTCCTTATAATATTTTTAGCAGACTCTGAAGTGGATTACAAAGTCTATGTCGAACAAAGTTTATGATTCACAACATTTGTCAGAACAACTAATTTAACAAATCAAACTGTAACCAAAATAAGACCCTAGAATGGCAAAGAATGACCTTGAGTGGAGTGAATTTTGTGTGTAGGGTTAAGGACATATTTGACAGTAACTAACACTCCCCTTTTCCAAGTCAATCTCCCCACCCCGAATCAAGTCGCGCCACCTAGCGTCAGCACGAGCCAACACAAGATAGGGCGACGTCATATCCATCTCAGACTACTATTTCCTACAATATACATACGAGATAGATTGGATAGAAGCAGGCGTTACTTTGCGGAAGTTCATCATGATTATATAATGATTTATTTATTTTGCTATCATCCGCGAAAATTCGGCGAACCCATGCGACAACGTCACCCAGGTCCGACAAAATACTCTCTACGTACGTTTCACCCCGAAACCGGAGCATCCTCAGGAGATGTTGACTCTACAACGTGCAATTGCACGTTGTAGAGTCATAAATAAATCATTATATAACGAGATAGATTACCTGCATGTCTATGGGCAGCGCGTGGAGCCGCACGCCGGGCGGCAGGCGGCGGCGCACGCCCTTCAGCTGCTGCTGCAGCGCGCCGCAGCTCGACTGGATCGCCTCGTGCAGCTGGCTCAGCTCGTGCGGTTGGTCGCCAGGCTGGACACCAATGAACACTTTAGCCTTGCCAACTAGATGGCGCTTGTGTTAGCCCGCAATAACGTGAATTAGTTCCCGCCTTAAAAACTAGATGGCGCTGCTGTGTTTGCCCGCAATGACGTGAATTAGTTCGCGCCTTGCAAACTATACAAAAGCCATACTGGAGGAGTACTGTTTACCAACAAACAAATTAAAAATCTACAAGATTATAAAGCTGAAGAGTTTGTTTGTGTGTGCTAATCTCTGGACTTCTGGGCCGATTTGAAAAATTCTTTCAGTGTTAGATAGCCCATTTATCGAGGAAGGCTATAGGCTATATATCATCCCTGTATTCCTACGGGAACGAGAACCACATGGATGAAACTGCGCGGCGTCAGCTTGTGAGGGTATAAATCACATGTCATTTCACACCTAATAATAATTATAATTACAAGTTCTTAAATTAATAAAAATAAATTTGATTAATAATCTTAAAACAATTAGATATAGTTACTATATCTTAAATAATATTTTATAAAACAACAATTCATACCTTAAAATAAAAAAGTTATGAAATGACATTTTCTACCCTCATTTCTAATTTGTTTGTTAGTAAACAGTACTCTTTGAGTATGGCTTTAGTATAGATGGCGCTTTTGTGTTTGCCCGCAATAACGTGAATTAGTTCCTGCCTTTCAAACTAGATGGCGCAGTAGACACGACACTCATCAGAAAGACATCATATTTGTAAGCGGTTAAAGTTTTTGTTTATCGCCGATAGCTTATTGGTTGCTTGCGTAACTGTACGTACTGGGAAGTTGCCCAGCCAAATTAGTCAAAGCAAAGCTTGACTGGATCCGGTAGTTATTTATCTAACTTGACTACAATCTCACCTGATGGTAAGTGCTGATGCAATCTAAGATAGAAGCAGGTTAATTTGTTATACAAGTAGGATGAAAATCCACACCGCTTTCGGTTTCTACGCGATATCGTACCGGAACGCTAAATCGCTTGGCGGTACGTCTTTGCCGGTTTGGTGGTAAATATTAATAAACTATAATATAAACTAATTTTTCTTTTTTTTTATACCAATTTCATTTTATTTTTTGTATTATATATTATATTCTAATAGTAGTTGTAAAATATTTCTTTTTCTTGTTACTGTAAAATGTATTTTCTTATGTAAACTGTTTTTATGTAATCGTTAATTCATTTTAATATTACGGAAATGTGCATGCCGTGTCTACCTTCATTTGATTGTGCAGAGCCTTGTTTGTGTTTTTTTAGATTGTAACTGTGTAAATGCTGTAACAGTCACCGGTGGAGCAAATAAATAAATGAATGAGTGAGCGAGCGAGTGAGTGAGTGAGCGAGTGAGCGAGTGAGTGAGTGAGTGAGCTAGTGAGCGAGTGAGTGAGCGAGTGAGTGAGTGAGGGAATGATGAATGAGTGAGTGAATGAATGCATGAATGAATGAATAAATAAACATTGCTACCTGCGTAGCGTGCGACAGCGCGGAGGCGTCGGCGGCGAGCGCGCGCGCCAGCGCGTCGATGGCGGCGCACGCGTGCAGCAGCACCTCGCGCGCGCAGCCCGCGCCCTCCACCGCGCCCATGCTGAGCGCCGCCCACATGGCCGCCAGGTACGACCAGCAGCGCTCCATGCCTGCGACACCACACACGTCTGTCACTACCAGTAGCCTTACCACAAGCTTGCCTCGCTCGAATCGTTGAGGCATCGGGCGCTTCAATAGTGCTTAGGCGTCGAATACTACGTCTTGTAAACTAGATGACGCTGCTATATATTATCCCGCAATAGTGATACATGAAAACTTTTTACACAAGAACCGTTGCGCAGGCGAGCGTTCAGGCTGCAATGACAGACGCATTAGTTCCCGCCATGACAACTAGATGGCGCGGCACATTAGTTCCCGCCTTGTCAACTAGATGGCGCGGCACATTAGTTCCCGCCTTGTCAACTAGATGGCGCGGCACATTAGTTACCGCCTTGTCAACTAGATGGCGCGGCACATTAGTTCCCGCCTTGTCAACTAGATGGCGCGGCACATTAGTTACCGCCTTGTCAACTAGATGGCGCGGCACATTAGTTACCGCCTTGTCAACCAGATGGCGCGGCACATTAGTTACCGCCTTGTCAACCAGATGGCGCGGCACATTAGTTCCCGCCTTGTCAACCAGATGGCGCGGCACATTAGTTCCCGCCTTGTCAACTAGATGGCGCGGCACATTAGTTCCCGCCTTGTCAACTAGATGGCGCGGCACATTAGTTACCGCCTTGTCAACCAGATGGCGCGGCACATTAGTTCCCGCCTTGTAAAGTAGATGGCGCGGCACATTAGTTACCGCCTTGTCAACTAGATGGCGTGGCATATTAAATCCCGCCTTGTCAACTAGATGGCGCGGCACATTAGTTTCCGCCTTGTCAACTAGATGGCGCGGCACATTAGTTACTGCCTTGTCAACCAGATGGCGCGGCACATTAGTTACTGCCTTGTCAACTAGATGGCGCGGCACATTAGTGCTCTCCTTTCAAACTAGATGGCGCTTCTGTCAGCTCGCAGTAACGTGACGTGTGACGAATGTTAGGGCGTACCGTCCAGCGAGCAGTTCTCGTCCAGCTCGTTGGTCTTCAGCAGCTGCGCCGCCGCGTCCAGCGCGCGCTCCTGCTGCGCCGCGTCGGGCAGCGCGGACGCCGCGCGTAGCAGCAGCTCCGGCGTGCAAGTCTCCAGGGCTCCGCTCCACATGCACACCATGCACTGGAAATGTATTCGCGGTCAATTCGATCATCAAGTTTTTTTTTTAATTCTTTACAAGTTAGCCCTTGACTACAATCTCACCTGATAAGTGATGATGCAGTCTAAGATGGAAGCGGGCTAACTTGTTAGGAGGAAGATGAAAATCCACACCCCTTTCGGTTTCTACACGGCATCGTACCGGAACGCTAAATCGCTTGGCGGTACGTCTTTGCCGCTAGGGTGGTAACTAGCCACGGCCGAAGCCTCCCACAAGCCAGACCTGGACCGATTAAGAAAATCTCAATCTGCCCAGCCGGGGATCGAACCCAGGACCTTAGATATATATTTATAGTCCTTTAGAGCGTCAATTATAGAGATTGAATCACACAATAGTCTCACCTGGATCATTTGCAGCTGGTACTCCAGCTGACAGCGGAAGCTGTACTGCACCGCCGTGTGAGTTTTCATAATGGACTCCTTGTCCCACACGTTCACTGCTGGGAACCTGAAAATTATATTTTCCTGTCATCACTTTGTGACTAAAAAGCTTTTAGGCTTATAGTCTTATTAGCTTAAATCAAATTTAAAATTAAAGTAAAATTTTATTTCTCGCTTTTGGAGATGAATTTCAAACATGACATAATTATGTATTTTTAAATTATTATACACGGATACATCATTATTCACATAGTAGTAAAACGAAAAGCGATGGATTCAGCAGGAAATATAACATTTACTGCTGATGAATCCTTCGCTTCGTTGAGGATTCTATTTTTGAATCACTTGCTACGCTCGTAGTTATAAGCATAGCTGGGCACCGTTAATCAAATAGTTAACTTCGTTAATCGTTAATCCGCTACAGAAAAAGTTAGCTTCGTTAAACGTTAAACCGTTACATTCCGGAAGAATTAACGAAAGTTACCGTTAATCGTTAATCCGTTAACATGACTGTGTAATATTACATTTTTATATCATTGTATGAGATCACCATTGGAAAAATAAGGATGAGCACCGGGGAAAAGTGCCATAATTTGTTTTTTGTTGATTTTATCTATATTTAACATAAATATAGTAATTTGTTGATTTCTTTGAAGAAAAAAAACATTCATCATTTCTTACTTGTTTGAACCTGTATTTCGCGTCGCGCGGTAAATAGTAGGCATTGGATTAACGATTAACGGACTTCTGCATATTAACGGAAGTTAACGTGTCCGTTAACATTTTTAAAAATTAACTTAAAAGTTAATCCGTTAATCAAAATGTTAACTTCGTTAATTAACGATTAACGGATTAATGAGTTAACGCCCAGATGTGGTTATAAGAGTATGTACTCACTTCTCACGTATTTGTCCTAAGATGATTTCAGCCTTTGTGTTTAAACGCTGCAGCAGCAAGATAAACATGATGGCGTCGTGGTCACCTGGAATATGAATAACAGAACAACAATTAATGATTTTATTCTTGTGACGTCATCTATACTCTATACTAATATTATAAAGAGCAAAACTTTGTTTGTATGTTTGTTTGTTTGTAATGAATAGGCTCAAAAACTACTGGACCGATTTTAAAAATTCTTTCACCATTCGAAAGCTACATTATTACAAGTAACATATTCTAAATTTTATTTAGGAAAAAAAATAGGGTTCCGTAGGATATTTGGGTTTTTTGGACACAAGGTGTAAAAAATCAACTAGAAAAGTAACTTATTTTGCGTACGCTGCCTAAACTATAAAAGATAGAACCATAAATTGTTGTAATTAATTGTAGATCTTATAAATATCTACAAAAAAGTCCGCGACACACTATACCTATCTATGTCGAGTGAGGCACAACAAACATTTATTTATTTAAAAATTTTGATTTTTTTTGGACTATATTTAAACGCATTTAGGTAGGGGTGGGGTAGGGGTAGGGTAGGGTAGGTAGGAATAGGGTAGGGGTAGTTGAAAGTTTACATCGAGTTTCACGCGGACAAAATCGCGGGCTTCTGCTAGTCGCTTTATAAAATAAGCACTGTTGTAGTTGGTAAGAGAGCCCAATAGGGGATTTTGGCATTTACTTGCGCGGCAGATGATTACAAGATGATACCTTGCAGTGGCGTAGTGTGCCTATACTATTTTTGATACAGGGTCCCTCCAGACCCTGTATCAAAAATAGTTAGGGGTCAAAGGTAAACGTTTCTCACAAAAGAAACAAAAATGCTGACTTAAAATAAATATATCAGTGACTGACTTAACCTATGTAAGATTTTTCTAGTTTTTGGGCGCACGCTTAATCCGGGAAAAAAAAGATTCATTTTTCTTTACTTCTGTTATCAGAGTGAAGGTTTTTTTTTTTTTTATTCTTTACAAGTTAGCCCTTGACTACAATCTCACCTGATGGTAAGTGATGATGCAGTCTAAGATGGAAGCGGGCTAACCTGTTAGGAGGAGGTTGAAATCCACACTCCTTTCGGTTTCTACACGACATCGTACCGGAATGCTAAATCGCTTGGCGGTACGTCTTAGTCGGTAGGGTGGTAACTAGCCACGGCCGAAGCCTCCCACCAGCCAGACCTGGACCAATTAAGAAAACCTCAATCGGCCCAGCCGGGGATCGAACCCAGGACCTCCGTTTTGAAAATCCACCGCGAATACCACTGCGTCACGGAGGCCGTCAAAACGGCCGAAACTCTGTAGGCAGTTTTTCATATGCTTTTTTTTCCGGGAAGCACCAGATTACACTGTGGTTTATATTTCACCAATATAAATCGATTGCGATTGTCAATATTAATATTAATTGTTGTGGATTAATCGCTATCCCACGTAAGAGGCTCTTGAAGTGCGGGGGGCCATATCATTTATAGGGCTGATATGGCACTACATGCCTCTGATACCTTGCATGTTGTTGAGTACTTCAACTAAATATGAGATCTTTATTTCATTTCAACACTCAAGGTCGATGGAACCAGTTGTGCTCTGAGTATCAGAAATGAGCAGATCCGCAGTAGAACCGGTATCACCGACAAGTTTCGAAGAAGCAGAAGTGGCAATGGGCGGTGTAGAATGCAATCATAGACTAATGAGTAAACAAAGAGTCTATGGATGCCGTACATACCAAAGACAAAATACGTAGCTATGTTGACATCTGTCAGTTAGTTGAATACCCCACACTACGCACAGTACAAAGGTATAAAAGACGAGCGCCAAGCAGAGCCGAGTTTAGTCTGAGTGAACAAGCGGGTGAAACACTACAGGCGGGACATATATTTCGAAGAGCCGACGGAGTCCAAAGGTGCTGGAATATCGACACCGTATTGGATATTGCAGTGTTGGTCGACCCTTAAATAGTGGTAGGTAGTGGTGACATCAAGTGAGTCGCAGAGTCGCTAGACGCAGGCGGCTCTCGCGGCGTTTGGAAAACTCGCATTGGACGTCCATCAGCTGATGTGACGACGATGATGATGACACAGCCTCAGACTAAATACATAAGGACTAGTATCGCACCCAAATTCACGAACAAAATTTTCTGCCATTTTCTAAGGAAAATGAGCTCAGATTTCATACATATCTTATACTAAACTAGCGGTTTTTGTTCGTTTTTTACACCATTTAACTACACAAAAAGGTATTTTTACGGAGGTTTTTAACCGATGTAAACTACACGATTGTAAACTATGAAACATCGATTCTATAGAGACAGTGTTTATAATCGCATAAGATCGTTGATCATATACTTTGACAGAAAAATAATGTCTTGCGAGGCAGGTCTTTATCTAATTAGTCTGAGTGACACAGATTGATCATCATCGTCACCATCGTCGTCTGCTGCACCAGCACTGGTCGCTGCACCTGACTGACCGTTGGACGCCATGAAGTGGTCGGGCAGGCAGGCGGCCAGCATGTCGGCGCGCGCGCGGGCCTGCGCCAGCTCCAGCTGCAGGTCGATGGACTGCTGCACCTGCGGGCACTGACCGTTGGACGCCATGAAGTGGTCGGGCAGGCAGGCGGCCAGCATGTCGGCGCGCGCGCGGGCCTGCGCCAGCTCCAGCTGCAGGTCGATGGACTGCTGCACCTGCGGGCACTGACCGTTGGACGCCATGAAGTGGTCAGGCAGGCAGGCGGCCAGCACGTCGCCTGCGCCAGCGCCAGCGCGCGCAACTGCAGGTCGCTGGACTGCTGCACCTGCGGGCACTGACCGTTGGACGCCATGAAGTGGTCGGGCAGGCAGGCGGCCAGCATGTCGGCGCGCGCGCGGGCCTGCGCCAGCTCCAGCGCGCGCAGCTGCAGGTCGATGGAGCGCGTGGAGGCGCGCGACTGCTGCACCAGCGAGCCGAGCTCCGCGGGCGGCGACGAGCGCGCCCCCTCCGCCCCCACCTCCTCGCTGGGCGCTGGGGAGCCTGCTAGAACCGACGTTGGACAATCGTTAGTTAAGCGACTGTCATGTAATAAAAAACAAAGTATTGTATGCCATCTCAGACCAATAGCAGGACCTGTATTGCGCTCATAGTCATCATCATCTCCTTACCCTTATCCCACTTAAGTGGGGTCGGAAAAATATGTCAATCTTTTCCATTCGTCTCTATTACTCGTCAACTCATCATCCACTCCTTTTACACACATGTCCTCTTTCACACAATCCAACCATCTCTTCTTTGGCCTTCCTCTCCTCTTATGACCTTCCACTTGCACATTCAACATTTTTATGTATTGCGCTCATAGTCACGAACAGAATTGTCTGAAATTTTTTGAGGAAAACGAGCTTAGATTTGGTATATATCTTATACTAAATTGTAAGTATTTGCCCGTTTTTTTACACAATTCAACTACACAAAAAGGTAATTATAGTGCTCGATTTTAACCTAAAATTTTGAATTTTAATTTAACCGACGAACACGATTAATTATTTAATTAATTATTTTAATATTATTGTAAATTTTTGGTAAATTATTTTAGATTGTAGGTTAATCTTTTACTTTAAGTTTTTAACCGGACTCTGCAGTGTTGTGATTGCCTGTAAAAGATGGCTGCAGTAGTTCAAGAATTTTGTAACTCACTTATATATTATGTTTTCTGCTGTCATTGTTGGCATTACAAATAAATAAATAAAATAAAAACAACTATTGAACATCGATGCTATAGAGACAGTTTTTATAATCGCATTAGATCATTGATCATACACATTGACAGAAAAAGCAAAGGTCCTATACAATAATTGGTCTGACTATGCCATTGAATGCTACAATGGCTTATTACGTATAAGCCATTGTAGCACTCTATGCAAAAATCACTCGTGCTACAGTGGTTTATTACGCGCAGTGGCATACAATACTTTTTTTACGACCATGATAAAAGAAATAACAAAACTTGGTAAATAATAGCTTCAGTAAATTCCTAGATTTTGTCTCTTACTATTCTCTATGAAAGCCTGAATTTTCGTACTTAATGCATTGGGACTATTTAAAAATTAAAAAAAAAACATTGTAGCACGGTTTACCCGTGCATGGTATGGTAATGGACATTACCAGAGGACTAGTTACATGGAGCCAGCGTTCATAGATAAGACCTTATCACGTCAAAAAATCAAGTGTGCTAAGACCACACAACTGAGGTAAAACTTCTTTCAAATATAGATATAAAGCGCCATCTATGAGCCTCGCACATAACTTCATTTTAGTCGTTTAGTTTAAATTTTTGCTGAAACATTTGTGGTGATGCTTATACATAAAATTAATAATAATAAACAATAATAATATAAATATAATCGAATCTTGTATTAATAAAGTCTCGTAATTAATCACTGCAACATTTATGGGAAGTTTTTGGGGAGTATAAAATGCTGATTTGGGACTTTTTCTAGGTTATGCCACATATCGCAGTGTATTGTTGTGATGTAACTAGAAATAATTGTGATTTGTGTCATAATGTAATAATAAAGATATTTATATATTTTTTTATAAGTTTTTAATAACAATCACTGTTTCACTGTGCCTGTAGATGATAGCACATACTGTCCGATTAAAATTTTTGCAACGTATTCAGCAACTTACTCGTAAGATGATCATGAGGGAGGATATCTTGCATGTTGTTGATTACCTCCACCAATTATGAGCCCTTAATAATTAAGAAATATTAAACAAGTATGCTGAAGAAGGCTCAGAGTCACACAGCGTAAAGAAGTGTTACTTCAACAAATAAATATTTCCTTCCTGGACCCAAAGGTCTATAATTACAACCCGCAAGCTCACCCTGCTTGGTCTCCAGCTGCAGGCGCATCTCGTTGTACTGCTCCGTCATCTTCTGCACCAGCTCGCGGAACTTCACGATGGTGCCGTCGCGGTCCATGATGGTCTCCTGCGCGGCCTCGCGCTCCCTCACCGCCTGATAATATTAATAATATAATAATAATAGCCCTTATTCAGACAATTTAGTACATATTTTATATAGTTCCTAATTCTAAGGTGACACCAGCAACTTTGTCTGTTTGCCCAACTTTGGGCAGAGGCCTCCTCTATTTGGGTTGGTTCAACGCCGTCCTTGTCCACGCCTCCCCTGCTACAGCCTTTATTTCGTCCTCCCATCTTCGGAACTGTCTGCCTCGATTCCTTTTGCTGTTTCTTGGGTACCAATATATAATATTTTTATTCCATTTCTCAGTACCTCTTAATATGTGGCCTGTCCATTTCTATTAAAGTTTCCTTATCCTTGTTGTGACATTCTCTATTTTCGTACGTTTTCTTAGTCATATTGTTTATTCTGTCTGATCTTCTTATATTTAGCATGCTTCTCTCCATTCCTGACTGGCTTGTCTCTAGTTTCTTATTTTGCGTTTTGGTGAGTGCCCAGGTTTGTTAACCATAGGTCACGATTGGTAACACTCTCCTCACTGCCTAAACACACATCAAATCTTTGACTTATTAGAGGACATGACTTTTGACGGCCTCCGATGTACATGACGGAAGTCCTGGGCTGATTGAGGTTTACTTAATTGGTCCAGGTCTGGCTGGTGGAAGGCTTCAGCCTTGGCTTGTTACCACGATACCATACATAAATTGTTCACCTTTTCTTATTTGTACGTCAATAAATATTTATCATCACAATCATTATCCATAGTAGAACTAAAAGAAGACATGTATCCTATAACCTTTTCCGTATTATGGTCGAGCAAAAGTTTTATTTGAATTCAGTGCAGCATTCTCAACTGTAAGTGGGTGGAGCGATACATGAGCATTACACATTTTTCATTTTCAAACCCACCAGTTGAGAAACGCTGCTGAGGTCATTGAGCATGGTACTAAGTCATCCAGAGTCTGTGCCATGATGACTACATCGTCCGCGAACCGCAGTTGAGTGATGTACTCGCCATTGATGTTGATGCCAAGTCCGCCCCAGTCCAGAAGCTTAAAGACGTCTTCCAATGCGACGGTAAATAGTTTCGGAGAGATCACATCTCCCTGACGCACTCCTCGCTGCAACTGGATTGGCCTCGTAGTCTGATCCTGAATACGGACTGACATAGTGGCGTTTTCGTACAAGCACTTCAACGCTTGGATATACCTGTAATCAATTCGGCATCTCTGCAATGACCTTAGCACAGCCCAGGTTTCCACCGAATCGAAGGCTTTCTCATAGTCCACAAACGCTAAGCAAAGTGGCTGGTTATACTCGTGAGTCTTCTGTATAACCTGCCGCAGCGTATGGATGTGGTCTATGGTACTAAAGCCTTTTCGGAAACCGGCTTGTTCGGGAGGCTGGAAGTCGTCAAACCTATTAGCGAGACGATTCGTAAGGGGGGAGGCTAGTACCAGTCTGTCTCCCCAATTGTCAACCTCACCTGCTCGTGGTGCACCCTGCAGATGGACCGACGAGGCTCTGGCGACCGACGAATGGCGGTATATCCATTCACAATGGCTAGATTTTCAAATGACACAGGCCGGTGTCGGGCAGCAGCGACACCGGTGCGAGAAATCTGGTCCTTCGCTGATCAACCCGCATGCCCAGCGTGGTCAGTATCGGGCAAACCTTTGTAGATGGACCAACAAACTGAGCTTTCTATTGGTAACACAATTTTCCAAATCGGTCCAGTAGATCCAGAGATTACCTCCTATAACCACAGGTCATATTTAAAAAGATATTCTTAAAAAAAAAACTCACTTCTCTGGTGGCAGCGTGAGCCATCTCCAACTCCTCGCGCAGATCCATCTCCAGCTCGCGGTTGGACTCCACCAGTTGCTCGTGCACCTCCTGCAGCGCCTCCAACTCCTGGACGTCCTGCTTCAGCAGTTCCACCTGGAATTTCATTCGAATATATCAGAAACTAGAATCACAAGTATATAATCTATACCAATATTATAAAGCTGAAGATTTTGTTTGTTTGTTTGTGTGTTTGAACGCGCTAATCTCAGGAACTACTGGTCCGATTTGAAAAATTCTTTTTTTTAATTCTCTACAAGTTAGCCCTTGACTACTATCTCATCTGATATTAAGTGATGATGCAGTCTAAGATGTAAGCGGGCTAACTTGTTAGGGGGAGGATGAAATCCTTTCGGTTTCTACACGACATCGTACCGGAACGCTAAATCGCTTGGCGGTACGTCTTTGTCGGTAGGGTGGTAACTAGCCACGGCAGAAGCCTCCCACCTGCCAGACCTGGACAAATTAAGAAAATCTCAATCTGTACTGCCGGGGATCGAATCCAGGACCTCCGTCTTGTGAATACACCGCGCCATGGAGGCCGTCAAAACTTTCACACTTACACACAAACTTTCGTTTTTATACTATTAGTGTGATAGTGTGATACTCTCAAGCACCCTGTATAAAAAATAAATGCAAACTTCTTATTGTACGGTTGCGATCAAAAATATTTTTTTATTTAATTTTTAATTAAAACTATAAAAACAAACCTGGTCTTCCAGGCCCATCTTCTTTTCCGCCAGTTGTTCCACCATCTCCTCGGCACCGAGAGCCGCATCCACCTGGAAGGACGAGATTAAATGATAATGATGATAGGGTTAAATGAGTAACATTTAACCCTAAAACTTAACTAACTTTTGTGTATTGAATTGTTTATAGCTAAAAAAACGACATCCATTAAAGTTTTGGTAATTAAAGTGGAGACTGAAAACGAAACGGAAAATTTAAAAAAAATCGGAGAGCATTCTCAAAATTATAGTGCAAATCAACTCAGTTTGATACTTGCAATTTAATTATTTTTGTGTAGTTAGTAATGTTTTCACACACATGCGTTTTTTAACAAACATAGATTATTTTTCAATTTGCCGGGCGATTTAAGTATCTATTTTCAGTAAACGAACTTACAAACACAATTGTTTTTTGTTTATTAAATGGTTTATAACTAAAAAAGCGACATCTGTTGGAAATGTCAAGTAACTTGGGTGTAGTAATATGTCACTTCGGACAGTTGCAATGACGTTTGACGTCTGTCAGCTGACAGATGACAGCTGACGTTATGAAATGGTTGAAAAAAAGGGCTGTCAGATACACTCAGCCAGACAGCGCTCTTTTTTCATCCGTAAGCCATACAGAAGAATTGAATTGTCAAAAAATCGTCGCGTTTCTATCCGATTGCATCATCGCAATCGTCAATCTATATTGCAATTAGAGAGTGGAAGTAATTTAAGTAATTCTTTTGATAGCTATTGACAGTATTATTTTGTGAACTCCGTCCTCAGACCAATTATAGAAGGACCTGTATCGCACTTATAGTCACGAACGAAATTGTCTGTCATTTTCTGAACAAAACGAACTTAGATTTGGTATATATCTTATACTAAACTAGAAGCTTTTGCCCGTTTTTTACACAATTCAATTACACAAAAAGGTATTTTTACGGAGCTCTTTAACCGACGAACACGATTACAACTATTTAACATCGATACTATAGAGACAGTTTATATAATCGCATTAGATCGTTGATCATATACTTTGACAGAAAAGTAACGTCTAGCGAAGCAGGTCCTATACAATAATTGGTCTGAGACTCCGTCATATGCATAATTAGCATACAAGTATACTTTAACGAAGTCTGTATCTCCCGCCATCTTTGAAGCAACGTGTACTTCATATATGCTAGGGAATTTGTACTAGAGATAGGCACTAGCGCATCTAAACTGAGGCGGACAAATGTGTATAAATTGTCTTAATTTCATTTAGTCGCTTATTAAACAATAAGATACGGAACCCTTCGTGAGCGATTCCGACTCGCACTTGGCCGGTGTTTTTCCTTCTTTCTCACCTGTTCCCGCAGATCAGCCACCTGCGCTTCCAACTCTTCGACGCGCGCCGACAGCTTCTCTTTAGTGCGACTCAGCTCCGCTATCTCTGACTTATACTGCTCCAAATCCTACACATACAACAATATTTGAAATTTCATCATTATCAGCCTATTTTATCGGATAACCTACAGGGCCAGGCCTCCCTCCTTATGACGATATGTTGCTTAAACCCAACACGTTACTACAATGAGCTATGTTTTTGAAGTAACACCTCTTTACGCAAGCTGTAAGCTGGTGACTTCGTGATCCTAACTGGGACGGATTTTAACAAAGGGAGGAATTTTAGCTGTCTGAGGCAGGGATTTGAAGAAATTTCTTTTCCTTGAATACTAAACAAAACTGATAAAAACGTCATCAGATATCTTTATCCTTGTTAAAGTTGAGATCAAGTCATTGATATACATGAAGAAGAGAAAAGACCCTAATAGAAATCCCTGTGGAACCCCTAACTGCGTGTACTTAACCGGTCACCGTCCTCTGTTCACGCTTACCTTCTAAAAAGAAAATCGGCAAATTGTGTCCAAAATAATGTGGTTTTGTGTCATATGCTTATTGTTGATTCCGCTCTACACTTTAGAAACATCTGTTTTCAACTCATCTGTCATCTAAACTGATGCCTCCTCCACCTCACCTTTCGCATCTTTTATATGGCGTGCAGTAATGCGGTCGTAGTAGGAACGCGCATACCTAGAAAATGCCTATTCACTGTCACTAAGGTGTTACCGCCAGCAGCATTTAGCCAGGTCTTAACAAAGTGGTCCTTCGAGCCAAATTGTAAGTCAGACGCTGCTCCTAACAAAGTGGTCCTTCGAGCCGAACTGCAAGTCAGACGCTGGTCCTAACAAAATGGTCCTTCGAGCCGAATTATAAGTCAGACGCTGGTCCCAGCAAAGTGGTCCTTCGAGCCGAATTGTAAGTCAGACGCTGGTCCTAGCAAAGTGGTCCTTCGAGCCGAATTGTAAGTCAGACAGGTGTACGCTGTACCGACTGATGCTTCCTCCTCACCTTCTGCATCTTCTGCATGGCGTGCTTGTCGTGCGCGGAGAGGTCGCGCAGGCGCACGAGCGTGTCGCGCAGGCGCACGTTCTGCTGCTGCAGCTGGCGCACCTCGTAGCCGGTGGCGCCACCGTCGCCGGCTGCGTACGGGTGCTCTGGTCAGACAGGCCCACGCTGTATGTACTAAGCATGCGAGCCTCCCAACAGTCTGTCACAGTTCCCTAACCTAACCTTTATAGTGTACCATTTTAATTTACCGTCGTTTCTTAATAAATTCAAAATCACAATTTACAATCATCTATGCTTTAAATATTACCTACATATATTTAGTAATCGGGGCTTATTTCTTTATTGTTTCGTAAATCTACCCTCATATACGTATAGTTTCAAATCACGATTTAATTATTTATTTTTATTACTTTACCGCGATGTCTTCTAAAACCAAATGTTTTAATTCTCGACCTACCTTTTATTTAATGACTTATTTAATGCAATATCTACCCTCATTAACCGACTTCAAAAAAAGGAGGAGTTTGTCAATTCGACGCTTATGTTTTTTGAATTTATTTTTATTCGTGACCTATCCTTAAATGCTTTCAATTGCGATCTTTATTTATTGATTTCTACGTTTCCTACACTCACGTATTTCATATATGATCAAGTAAAATTATTTTAGTTATCTACCCTCATAAAAATATTTTTCATTGCGTCCAATTGGTCAATTATTGTTTAAATTCAAGATCTACAGTTATTTATTGGTCTCCAATTTTCTGGAATATATATAATATATATTTTTAATAACTTTACGGTAAATATAATTTTTAAATTAAAATAAAGCCACGCATGATCTGGGAATTTTACGTCTTCCAAAATAATCGAACTTATGTAGCCAAACAAATGAAACAATATTTTTTTTGTTTCGCTGTAATAAATTATTTTCTTTACTTCCGATATATTTTTTTTAAATTCTATAAATATATGTATCTAAAATTAATAAAGCGAAGCCGCAAAATATTAATAATACTAATGATCAAGAAAACAAATTTGATCGTTATTTCAAAAATATTTAGTAGTTTTATATTTTATGTATTTTTTTATAGAAATATCGTCAAAATCGTCACGGGAGACTGTAACACAAAGCACAAACACAAAACATGCAAACAAAAAATATTTAAAAAAAATACAATGATTCGCACAATATACAGTGAGACTAAATAAAAATATTTCTATACTAATTTATGAAAAAGTATACTAAAAAATATATGTCAAAAATATGTAAAAGTTAGCGCAAATGATGTGAAATTATTAAAATATTAAAGAAAAAAAAACGAAAAAGACGATGTTTGAAAAAGCGATACATACATGTTTTAGCCGTTTGTTAATTTCTATGAAATAGAAAGAAAATATATAAATAATAAGAATAAATGAAGCATATAATATAAATAAGCTTTCATATCCCGTTCCACTAGGAATATGGGGATAAAATATATATAAGGATTTTTTTTAATCGGCCCAGTAGTTTCAGAGCCTATTCAAACCAACAAACAGTCAAATCTTTTCTGTTCATTATTAGATAACATAGATAATGTTAGACGTGTCAAGGTTTTGTCTGCAAAATTATAAGAAAAATATAAATAAAATAATTCGAAGAAATAATTGAAATCTAATATAAAAATTATAAATATATGATGTGCAAAAGCGATCAAGCATATTGGATTAACAATAATCTGGTAATACGGATGATGACAGTTTTTTAAATTGTATATAAATAATTAACTAGTAAACAAATACACAACCATTATGGCGAGTATTATTGCTCGATATCTCGTATTCTCTCTCGTTCAATCTTACTCACTATAGCTCTCCCCCACCTCTCACTCCATAGCACTGTGCGTGATACGACGTTCGCTCTGTCTCACTTTTTCTCTCAATCTTTCTCACTCGCTTGCTCCCTACTCTCACTCCACGGCTAGTTGCTTCATGCTACGTTCGCCCTGTCTTACTCTCTCGCAATCGGTGTCGATCGTTCTGTCTCTCTTTTTCGACACTTCCGTTGCATACCGGCGTGACGTTACATCTGTAAATATTTTACCCTCATGCTCCTAAAGAAGTTTCACTTCAAAAAAGCGACGTTATCAGTGACTCACGTATATTGCCGCCCGCTTCCATCTCCGCGCGCATGAGCTGCAGGTCCAGGGTGGCCTCCTCCAGCTTCTCCCGGCACTGCTCCAGCTCCAGCAGCAGGGACTCCGCCCTCTCCTCCGCCATCTCCTTGTCCAGCGCCGCCATCTCGGCCGCCTCTTGCAGCTCCGCCGTCTCGTCGTTGTGCTGGTCCAGGGCTTCTTGGACCTCTCGGACCTGGTACGTATTAACTCATTGTCATCATCCTTTTTTTATACAGGGTGTCCCGTAAATAGACATACTCTAGAGTGATAACTATCTTCAAGTTACGAAAATAACGAAATGTATGTTAGCTGTACACTTTTTAAGTTGTACTGATTTTTCCACAAAATACAAAATTTGTTATTCAAGTGAATGGAGCAAATTTCAATAAATAACGGTTTTTTTTTACAAAATCAACCTCTTTCGGAGTGAAAATAGCAATTGTAAGGAAGTTTTTGAAAATAATGTACTATATTTTTGAAATCCTATTATATAAACATGTTTCTTATTCTCTCTCATTTATTTATTACTTCTTTTTTTTTAAATTTTTAACAATATAAGTATAAAATACAAAACATTATTAAAAATTTATAAAAAAAAATTCACCCTCCCGCTGCGGGACATTTGAGTGCCCAAGCAACCGGTGGTCAGGGTTCCAGAGTGAGGAACCTCCTCACAATACGCGCCGTCTCAAGAATCACTGCCTTCTGTATCCGACTCTTGATCCAACAGATAAGCGAAAGCTTCTTAAGGTGTTGGTTGAAGCTTTTCGCTATAAGACCATTGACTGAAACAACTATCGGAACAATAATAGTTGACTCAACATTCCACATGGCGGTAATCTCGTGAGCAAGGTCCAAGTATTTTGATACTTTTTCCTTTTCGGCTTTAACCAGATTATCGTCATGTGGAACAGTAATATCAACAATTATTGCACGACGCACTGACCGATCGACTAGCACTATATCAGGTTTGTTGACTACAATATACCTGTTTTTTCTTAGTATTATTATTATTTTCATTATATTTAATTATTTATTTGTAATCAACAGCGTTACAGTACATGATTAGAAATAATTAAATTATACATATGGCCACAAGGATTACAGTATTGATTATATTGTAACTTTACAATACAATACAGTTTCAACTAAGTATAACATTAAAATATAAGTAAAGATAGTACAAGTGTTACAAATTATAAATTACCACTTTACCATTATCAATATTTTTTTTTACTTATATCTACTATTACATTTTTAAAAAGTTCACAATGTAAGTGTAATATGCTGTAATAATCTTACAACCTAAAAATGGAATTGGATTTTTTTAAAAAGAAAATTCTGGACCAATTAAGGAAACCTCAATCAGCCCAGCTGGGGATCGGACTCAGGTCCCTATATAACTCATCTGAGAGTGTAACTTTCAATGGCTGACCTCTTGCTTGGCCCGCTGCAAGTCCCTCTGCAGCTGCGCCTGCGACTCCATGATCTTGGCCTTGAACTCGTTGGCCTGCTCCAGCTGCAGCCGCAGCCGCTCCAGCTCGCGCAGCTTCTCCCGGTCCTCGGCGCGCCGCAGCCTCAGCGTCTCCAGCTTCTCCTTCAGGTCTTCCACCTCCGCCTTCAGTTGGGTGTTCTGAAATGTGTAGTAAGGTACAGTCGCCAACTTTCGTCCCTGTAAGGTCCCTTGTCCTTACCGTAATAGCAGTAAGTCACCACACGTCCGCCTCCTCTCGATGCCAGCGATAGACTGCCCCTCTCTCGCCCACTACCGGTGTATATATACACAAACACTACAGTTCCCAACCCTAATTTCGTCCCCGTCAGTATCGTGGCTAGTTCACTAGTAAAATGTTTGTATGTTTGTATGTTAGCACGTACCTCTTGCTGGGCCTGCATGGCAGCCAGTTTCTCCTCAGCATTGGACGCTGGTTGTGGAGACGTGATGCTCTGGCCCGGCGTGTACTGAGGGGTGAGCGTCTCCACGAACCCCGTCTGATGAAGGACATTCATTATTTACAAAACAATAGGGTAAGTGACTCGTCAAATTTAAGATAAACAATATTAATTTCGTTTATTTTTTGGAATAAGGGTCCACCACCAATTTAAATATAAATAGTAAGAGAAAGATAAATTTTGCGTATTTTATCTACTTTTCCTAAACGTCAAAAACACGATCCGCAATTTCGTGACGGCATTATATTAGTAAACATCAAACTAAATGTTATTGAAAATATATTAATTATATCTAATTGTTCTAAAGTACTATGATTAATACATATTTATTTTCAATAATTAAAGAACTAGTTAATTACAATTTATAATGTGGAATGACTAGCGACTAGATCATCATATATTAAAGGAGACGGTCCAAAATTGTATGGAGCCCAAGTTCAGTCATTGTACCCTAGCGGAAATAAAAGAAAATATTTTTTTTCAACTATTTCTGATTATACAAATCTACAAATTTACTTTAATTCTTCCGAAATAATATTCATTAACTCCCAAGAAATGCAACACTAATGCGGGTAATAATGGCGGATTGATGACGTTTTCAATGCAGTAATCGATTTGACGTTTGCTGTCAATTGTCATGTCATTGTTGCTCTATGGGCGCCATCTTGATATAACTCAAAAACTTGGTTGGTTTTAATTATATTTATTTCTTTTTATTTAGTTACATTTATTCACTTTAATAAATTTTAATAAGATCCTTGTATTTTTAAAATTTTAATGATACGGGGTACAAGAGTGGACCTGAAATGGACCATCTCCTTTATTTGTTGGTAAACAGTACACTTCGAGTAGGACTGTAAATAAAACAATTAATCGTTACAAGAGTGCCGTGTAGTGACAGACCACTTTAGCCCTACCTCAACGAAGGAGGCCCTCTTGCCGGTGAGGTCCGGGGAGACCGCCCTCTCCGCCGTGGGGGACACGTATGACGTCAGCGACTGGCGGCTGCTCGCCAGGGAAGTCCTGGAACTGTTCACGCATCACCATCACTAGCCTGCTTTAATTCCAGATTCGCGAAGAACGATGGAAATCCTTCGTATAATGTAATACCATCTTCAAAGTATACACAGGAATAGGACTTTTTTATTTTTTACAAGTTAGCCCTTTACTATAAAACCTAAGTTGTTACTAACCAACTGTTTCTTTTACTGTTGCTTAATTAATAATTATACAACTTAAAAGGCACAATTTCCTACAAATTGCGTAGTACATTGACGCTCAGAAATTTTTATTACCTCGCAACCAAAGTCAAGAATTTTTGTAAATAAAAAAGTTGAGCATCTCATCAAGATGAAGCTACGCGGGCTATTATTAAAAAAAAATAATAATATATATGCATACAATTATTACAAAATTAATATTGTCTCTACCTCAAGCACATAGTTTCTTATTTACAAAAGCAATATACAACCTGCAGCTCGTGCGAATTTACTTACACCTGGCTCGAATGATGTTTGTACAGTGTGCCTAGTGGGAGTTTTCAATATTTTCATACTAATACTATCACGTTGACGTAAACGCAAATTTATATGGAATTGAAACAGTTGTGCAGTAGTGCCACTAGATGGCGCTGTTTCAATTCCTTAGAAATTCGCGTTTACGTTACGTGACGGTAACAGTATCAAACTGCCACTAGGCCCTCTGTTTGCTTAGTTGTGTTTAGTAGTCAAGTGTCAAGTTAATGCGCACTAGTTATAGATAATCATAGAAAAGATAGTCTTGCATGTAGAAAGAAAGAAAGTTAAACATAAATAGTTTTTATCTAGCACCCCAATACAATCACACTGTCCATGTGTTGTGTATAAAGAGAAAGGCTAAACACATGACTAAAAATATCTTGCGTACATTCATAGACACTAGCACAATGTGCGTAGACAGAGAAGTAAATAGACAGATAGACAGATGGAAAAAATCTTTCGCATCCCCTTTAAAAAAAGAACAACTCTGTAAAGAAACGAAAATGGTGATTCGATATTTGCCATGCATGCCAGTTTTCAGGCACAAAGACGGTTCAAATAACGAATAATTTAATCAATTTATAAAAGTTTTTTATGCATTTATAATAGAAATTAAAATACAATAAATAATATTTTGACTAGCGCAAAAATAAAACCTTTATTTATTGCAAATTCTAAGCAACCTAAATATGTATAGTATGATGTCAAAATTGATATACAAGAGCAAGTCAATCACTTGTCTATTTACTTCTCTGTCTACGCCAATGTGTGATTATGTTTAAGTGCTGAACAACGAGAGCTTAGATACAGAACCCAATACAACGAATATTTGTATAAACTATAAAAAACCAAGATTCTTGTTTTACTCGGTTTTGATATTTTTAACATTATATACAAAGAAAATTTTAAAGCCGTAATTATTATAACTCAAACATAATAAACAAAAGTTGGATATTTTTAAAAAGTTACAATATCAAATCCATAAATACTAGTAAAAAAAGTGAATTATCTATACAACTAATGTAGCCGGATTCATCATCTCGTGAAGAGAACTAGACAAAAAGTCGACCAATAGCGGCGGAGTAGACCCAGTCCCATCAACGCAACAAAAGAGATAGCGATATTTCCAGTTCGTCGCTATTGGTCGACAATATGTCATTTTGTCTTCACGACATATGTCATCATGCGCATCTTAGGCCTACTGTATGCCTAGCATGCGACCAACGACATCTCCTGAAGCAACGCAACAAAAGAGATAGGGATATTTCCGGTTGCGCTGCTATTGGGTGACAATATGTCATTTTATCTTTACGATATATGTCGTTTGATCGCATGTTATGCCATCAGAAAGCCAAATACGCTTATATTGGTTGTTTTACATACAAACATAAAAAATATATATTAAAAAGCGAAAAAAAGATGGTGCACTGAAACATATGTGCAATACAAGATTCCACATATAAGATATAGATCATCCAAAGATTGTAAATACTGCAAACTCCTTTATTTATATTACACAATAAATGTACAATAAATAACATAGCATGACATCAAAATAATACAAAAAAACATAAACTCTAGGCTCATACATGCTTGACATGAAAATATATTCGATTATTGTTGAGATCGTTTACATATGGAAAGAGTTTCTCAAAAGCAATCGAACGATATCAATAACGGCCAAGTGCGAGTCGAATTCACGCACAAAGGGTTCCGTATCTATAAAAACCAAACCACGTTTGTTTTATGGAAACCTTTTTACTTGCTCCACTCATGAGAAGATCACGTGAACAAAGTGACCTAAAGACGTAATAGTTAGTGAAAGACTAAGATTAAGTTATTGGACATTATCTTAGTATAATAAGAATATATTATAAGTTTAGGTTAAAGTTAAATTATTAATTAGTCACATAAGTAGGCTAGATCGTAATCAAAATCAAAAAATCAAAATCAAAAATCACAAAGTTTACAAGCATTTTGACACGTCAGTTAACTATTTGTAAAGATTCTACCAGCGGTTCGGAAGGTTCTGCTGAGAAGATACCGGCAAGAAACTCAACAGTTGCTCTTTTAAAAAAATCAAAATCTTATGAAGTACCAAATTGGTACTTTACAAAAGAAAAAAATATATATATTTTATGTGCTCGTCGAACATGTATGAACGTCTAGAGTACGCTTAAAACTAACATTCGTGCCTAAAATATATACAGTGCAGGAAACAATTTTCAAAATGTCACTTTTACCTCGACATCGAGAGACTTCCAGTTTTCGTCTGCGCTGGAGACGCCTTCCTCCGCACCCTTGGTTCAATTCCATAATTATTAAACACGGTATTTTGACAACTAGATGGCAGCAGTAGTAGCTTTATATTACAATTTATAAACCACTAAAAGTTTAAAAGCATGCGATGGTCAGATATTCGTGTTTCAATAAATGCTGAAAATTTATCCGCCGTGGTATTAATATTAATTATTTATGTTTTTGTAGAGGGGAGGCAGTGTTGGTATAAATAAGAGGGTATTTGATGAATTGAGCTCAGTTTATGAGGCAGCGTGGACACCGTCACGCTGCCAGTCGCGTTAGTGACTTATGTTGCAATTATTGTTTATCATAAATTGTTTAGTGTGGGTATGGAGAACATGTCGGGCAGGGAAGGTGAGTGTTTATGCATTCTAAAGGGATCCCTCAAACCTACTCCCAAGTCCTGGGACCTGCTCGGGGTGTTTCCTCTGCCACAAAATAATGGTACAATCTCTATCGCTGCTACGTCGCACTATGTCATCATCATTAACAACCCATAATCATCTCACTATTCGTCTATATCGTATAAGTCTCCTCTCAGAATGAGAGGGGTTAGGCCAATAGTCCGCCACGCTGGCCCAATGCGGATGGGCAGACTTCACACGCGTAGTGAATCGAGATAATTCTCTGGTATGCAGGTTTCCTCACGATGTTTTTCCTTCACCGTTTGAGGCACGTGATATTTAATTTCTTAAAATGCACATATCTTATAAGTCAGAGGTGCATGCCCGGAGCGGATTCAAACCTACGCCCTCCGAACCGAAAACTAAGGTCATGTCCACGGAGCTATCACGTCTCGTGGTCTATGTCAGTATAGTGATAACTAATAATACTCGTACAAGAAATAATGTTTTTAGTCACCAGACAATTTTTTTTTCTGATCCTGTAAGGCTTAGACTAACAGCCCAGTGGATATGACTTCTGCCTCTGATACACTTTAACTTTGCAGTTGTGTGCATTTTAAGGAATTAAATATTGTCGTGAAGAAAAACATAGTGAGGAAACCTGCATATCAGAAAATTTTTTGCGTGTGTATGAAGTCTGCCAATCCGCATTGGGCCAGCGTGGTGGACTGTTAGCCTAACCCTTCTCATTCTGAGAGGAGAGTCGAGCTCAGTAGTCAGCCGAATATGGATTGATAATGATGATGAAGGCTTAGGCTGGCCATAGGCCATTCTTAATGGGACCTCAGCGGCGTCACCGGGGGCTTTGGGGTAACCTAGAAGCATCGCCTGATGGGCGCAGAAGGTAGAATAATAAATGGGCGGAACGACTCAAACGACGACTATGGTAACAGCATGGACAGACAAACATTCAGCATAATATAAAATTTCGAAAGTCGGACTGTTGCAAGCTCTCGTGCTGAGGCAATGAGCAAGCAACCGATAGCATATTCTCTCGAAGGGCCATGTGAGCTCTTGACACAAAATCACCAAGGTTGCGAATTCCATGATTCGTTCTATGACAAGATAACTTTAAATAGTCAAAAAAAAAACTAAAAAAAACACGCTTTTAGCACGCACTAAAGATTACAAATATTGGATTCAAGTCACGTGACTTTTTTCGCATTCCTGACAGCAAACCCTTTCATTTGATTTCCATATCATGGGGGTGGATTTCAAACAGCCAGACCGTCATATTGGAGTTGTAATGTTAACTTAGTTAGTCATTTATTGTCATCAGATCTCAGCGCTTGTGTAAAATTTCATCCTAATCGAAGACCGGGAAGTGGGTCAAATTAGGATTCCAATATTTTCTTACATACATAATTACCATAGCTGGGCATTAACTCGTTAATCCGTTAATCGTTAATTAACGAAGTTAACATTTTGATTAACGGATTAACTTTTAAGTTAACTTTTAAAAATGTAAACGGACACGTTAACATTTTTAAGTTAACTTTTAAAAATGTTAACGGATCCGTCAACTTCCGTTAATATGCAGAAGTCCGTTAATCGTTAATCCAATGCCTACTATTTACCGCGCGACGTGATTAACAGGTTTAGACAAGTAAGAAATTATGAAAGTTTTTTTTTCAAAGAAATCAACATTATATTTATGTTAAAATTATTGATAAAATCAACTAAAAACAAAATATGGCACTTTTCCCCAGTGCTCACCTTTATTTTTCCAATGGTTAATTTCCAATCTCACACAATGATATAAAAATGCAATATTAACCAGTCACATTAACAGATTAACGTTAACTTGCGTTAATTCTTCCGGAATGTAACGCTTTATCGTTTAACGAAGCTAACTTTTTTTGTAGCGGATTAACGATTAACGAAGTTAACTATTTGATTAACGGTTCCAAGCTATGATAAGGTATACGATGCCGATAGGTGGACGCCTACCATAATCTGTAGGCGGTGTGTGTATATACTTATTCGCATGGCCCACTAGTCAGTGTTGGAAATTAAAATTGTCATAATTAAACCGATGGATAAATAATATATTTTTTTGAAATTTTTTATGAATAACTTTTTTAAAGCGCTAAATAGATATATTGTAGACGCGGCAACGCTTACAAGTTAAATGTCCAACAACTTTGCCACGATGTTGGCACGTCGTGTATGGAATGTTTATCAACAAACAAATTAAAAATTAAAGTACAAAACGCATGTCAATTCATATATTTTTTTATTTGTGTATAGTTTTTTTTATAAAATGTAAAAACGCATGTCATTTCATAACTTGTTTTTTTTTTAATTGTGTATGGTTTTTTTATAAAATGTATTTCAAAAGATTTTGAATACATTTAAATATCTAATTGTACGAAGATAATTTTTTTTTTATTCTTTACAAGTTAGCCCTTGACTACAATCTCACCTGATGGTAAGTGATGATGCAATCTAAGATGGAAGCAGGCTTGTTAGGAGGAGGATGAAAATCCACACCGCTTTCGGTTTCTACACGGCATCGTACCGGAACGCTAAATCGCTTGGCGGTACGTCTTTGCCCGTAGGGTGGTAACTAGCCTCCCACCAGCCAAAAATATACTTTAATTTAGCTTTCATTTGTTTGTTTATAAATATTCCACATCCAGTTTGGCTTTTGTATAGTCCCCACATAAGAAACTGACATACATTTATGACATATGTCACAGAATGGTCAAACACTAACTTACAAGTACTAGGACATCAGGAACAATAAACAATATGAACCGTATGTTTGTACAACACTTTCTATGCAGTATCGTGAGTGCACTGGCGTAATAACTTATACAACCTAATGCATTTGACCTACTGAAACACATATCTATACTGTAACCGATTGGTTTTTTTCTACTAATAATGTACGGAATCAGGTGCTCCTTCTGACAATAAGTGAACCATGGCCTATAGACAGACCAACACTTTGCAAGGCGTGCAAATGACACGTCGGAGTCGCCATCAAGCCTCATATGTTTGCCCCTATGACAACAGCATTTTAGTATGCCTGTCCACCAAAGCAGAGCGAGGGAGCGTAGCGGAGAAACTGACTAATGCGAAGCGGAGTTGCGTACTACTATGTCTGTCTACCGGAGCAGAGCGAGGCTGCGGAGCGGAGTAGCAGACTATGTTAAACAAATAAATGTTGAATTTCATTTATTTAACCCCGCTCCGTTTCCCCACTCCGCTTATCGGTTTTATATGAAATTTAAACTAGCTCGCAAGTCCCTGTCCACTTAAGAGGAGCGGAGATTTTGTGCAATGCTATTGGTTAATATTTCTCCATTTCTCGGCGCCGCTGCCTCGCTCTGCTTCGGTGGACTGGCAACCTTATAGATCTAAACCAAGCTAACATTTTACTTCGCTAGATTTAAGTCACTGGGGCCAATTTCAGGCTTCCTCCTCAAATTGGAGATCCTCATGCCTGGGATACGACAGTCACGCACAAAAGCAGCTAAGGATACGACCAGTCGTAATTCTATAATTATAATGTCGTCGGATAACGGGGGGTCGAACGACAACTTTCCGATGTGGGGTCGCCATTCCAGCACTTTGGGACCCCAGCGTCGGCTCTTCAAATTATGTGCCCGTCCCATTGTTAGGTACAGAGCTATGCTCAGCGAGTCGCGAATCTGAAGCTGACTTTGGTTCTTCTGCGGATTTTCTAATTTCTGATTTGAATACGAAATTCCGAAAATAACTCGCTCAATCACGCGCGGAATGACTTTGAGCCCAAAACCCCTTTCTCGAAATCGGATATACCAAACTTGAATGTTTAATTTATCAACAAACAAATAAAATACAATAAATCACTAGTAATTTTACACCTTACTATAATTTTAAATACCTTGCTTCTAAGTTAATAATAATAATTTTGATCAATAAGCTTAAAAATATTATTATTATATTTTAAAATTTAAATAAATTAAGCACAAAATTACATGCATTTTCTACTTTCATTTTTAATTTGTTTGTTGATATACATTCCACCTCGAGGTTGGCTTACAAACTATTTTAGCCGCTTCAAAATGAAAAAAAAACGCCACCAACGCCATCTCTCGATGGAAATCATAAACTTAAACACGCAACAAGCATAATGTGCGAAGCTCTAAGCATGGTGCGAGTTCTACATGGAACTATTACTCACGTCGTCGGCCTAGACCTCTGAGCCACAGTTATACTAGCGAGGAAAAAACACACTATGAGTTTGTACGTCTACACACTAGTTAATTAAATAGAAAATCGAATTACTGAATAACAGGTATATGTAACAAGTATAATAACAGGTATTATAACAGATATAATAACAGGTGTAACTGGTATCATAACAGGTATTATAACAGGTATAACTGTTATCATAACAGGTATTACAGATATAGAAATGCCTGCGATGGTTAGACTACCTCATTTTATGATGGCTGAAAGTTAGTCATGCTACTAACTGTGTAAGTACTATAGGAAATTATGAAGTTCGTAGGTTTGAAAGGTATAGGTAAAGGATAATAATAATTGAGAGTATTTTGTCGGACCTGGGTGACGTTGTCGCATGGGTTCGCCGAATTTTCGCGGATGATAGCAAAATAAATAAATCATTATATAATAAAGGATAATATACCGAAAAATAACACGTTAAATTGTAATCAGTATTATCAGTTCACAATATAACAGCAGATTATAATATCACGAGTGAGATTATAAACAAACTTATTTTACAATCTAACAGTGACATATATATCTTTTTATAAATAATTCATGATAATTGTGAACATATACATTTTCGATTTTCTATTTACAAGTATACAAATGGTGACAGACAGACAGCCTAGCATCTAGAATTATGAATGAAATTGACAACTTATTTCTCACATACTACGAGTACACATAATGGTTAAAATACATTTTACTAGGCAACCTATTTGCAATCAGTCAATGTGAACATTATATATCGTTTATTTCTCATCTCAAATAAATAACAGATGAGGGTATATGTTCCTCATGCTTGATCTTGTACTATAACATTATCAATAATTAGCAGACCTTCATTGATTATGTACTATATTTAGCCCTTCTAAAAAACTACTCATCAATACTAACAAGCCTAAACTTGATGCAAATACATTAAATGTTCCTCATTAAAGAAAATTAATTATAATTTTATATTGTACACATAAAATTAAACAAATATTTAAACTACCCTGTTTCTAACACTTATTAAAGGTTGTAAAACATTCAATGATTATAACAAATTGAACATTTTAAGTAATAATTTTATTAGTTAAATATTAGACACTGTGTGAATGATCCAGTAACTATAATTGCAGATTAAATTCATCCTGTTTTAGAATTCTATTGCGAGACTTAGTGTTTTACATATTAAATATATTATATTGTAGAAAATAGTAGTCTGAGATGGATATGACGTCGCTCGATCTCGTGTTGGCTCGGCGCAACCAGTTTCCTTAAAGAGCAGGGATTAGTGAGGGGTAGCGATCGCTTGGCGGGAACGATATAAGGCGCTCGTCGTACGCTCGGCTTCAGTATGCTCGTGGCGTTCGAGCCGTCCTCATTTCTTGTTGTGTAATTCTTTATGGGTTACTTTGGATAAGCGGGGAGAGTGCCTTCAGTGGAAAAGGGGAGTGTTTGTTAACTGTCAAAAGCGCTTTTAACCCTACACACAACATTCACAAGTGCGTGACTCCACTCAAGGTCATTCTCTGCCATTCTATGGTCTTATTTTGGTTACAGTCTGATTTGTTAATTATGTTGTCCTGACGAATGTTGTGAATCATAACCTTTGATCGAAATTAGTTTTCTAATTTTTGTAATCCATTTCTGAGTCTGCTAAAAATACAAATTAAGTGGTGGGCTAACACCTAACCCCTCTGATATTGAGAGGAGACTCGAGCTCAACAGTAAGCCGAATGTGGATTGTTAATGATGATTTTATAACAAAAAAATTGACAACAGTAAATAAGAGTTTTATAGTTGGTGGATCATTCACATGGAGCCTTGTTAAACAATCAAAGCATTAGTTAACTCCAACAGTTAATCACAGATCATATACCTGCTGAGTCTCCGGTTGGCAGGCCTGGTCTCCTCAGTGGATGTGGTCATGGAGGTCTCCATGGGGTTGTCATCAGCATCCAATAGCTGGATCTGTGTCTGACGGACAAACACTCCATAGTTCTCTTCACACTGAAAATTACAACCAAATCATTTTAAATCAGTCTTTTCTTGATGATTTATTGCAGGGCCAGACATCTCTTATAGGAGGAGATCATCAGGTGCAATGGCACTTCATGGGATTTTTCTCTGTAAGAGAGATGTTATCTCCTTGCCTTCCCATGGTAATATGATACACAGAGCATTTGCTATCTGTTAAAAATTTGCTATCTGTTAAAAATATAAAATGACTAGCTGACGCCGCATGGTTCCCGTAGAACAAAGATCGACACTATGACCTTGCGGAGGTGAATCCGGTCCCTTTACTAAAGAGCTATTGAGGCCTAAAAGAAGAATTAAAGAAGATGGCTATTCACATTATGTTCAGACTCGGCCTAGAGGCAGAGGAAACACCTATGCACATCTTATGCAATTGCCCAGCTTTTACATAAACGCAACCTCCACTTAGGGCATTACACAATGGACCCAGAGGAGGTGGAACACATCCCAGACAAGAAACTACTGCTGTACCTGGCAGCAACCAGTATTGGAGGGGATATCTAGTCAGTGGCGATCACAACAGATTGGTAACGGTCAACATGATACAGAACCTCAAGAATACCTGCAGAGCCGCAACATCAAGAAGAAGGTAGGTGTAAGGTAGGGGTAGGGTAGGAGTAGGGTGGGGGTAGGGTAGAGTAGGGGTAGGAATAGGGAAGAAGTGCACATAAGTCAACACGAAGCTTGACCGGGTCCGCTAGTAATATATAAATGTACAATTAAAAAAAACTTTCATCATTGTTATTAGTAACAAAGACTGTTATAGTACGACTATAGTCCACACAACGAGGACCTATACTATGACCTTTCGGAGGTAAATACTGGATTTACTGAAGCTTAAAAGAAGAAGTATTAAAGAAGATGGCTATTCACATTAAATTAAGCTGTAAATATTTAAATAACTCACTCGAAAGTAGGCATGGCCGCGTACAGTCCCGTTATTCTTCCCCTTGGGTTCGTCCAATATTATGCCGATCCATTTACCAGTTGCAAACGTAGGATACCCTACGTAAGCGATCGACCCTTTCACATCTTTCCCCACGACTATGACCCGTTGATTGAGCGTTAAATGTTTATCCGACATATTCCACAACTCACTAACTGTAAGACAATACAATTTTTCATTTACTTTTCACATTAAAATAAACTTTAAAATCAATTTTCAAAATGACACTTTCATACCTTATATGTTTAATCTTAGATTATTAAATATAGGTGTTATTTAAATAGAAAGCAGCAATGGGATGTATTGTTTGAAAAGATGGTTATTTCCAATGCATATTATGTTTTTTTGCGGTTTTTTATTAATATATAACGAGTAAAATAACTGCAATTTTGCGAAAGTGCAATAGACAGAGAGATGGATTTTTATTTTTTTGTCAATAATGAAAACGTCAATGTCAAAAAATGAAATCATCAAGGCGTTATGTTTTTGCTCCTTACTCCATGAATTACGTTTTATTCTTAAAATTCCTTGTAGCGATCTTATGCCTGATAGGCTTGATAAGATAAAATTTTACATTTATATTAAATATTCAAAAGCTTGATGGTAAATATTTATGCATATGACATGAAAATATAAGGTTATTGGTTAACTCCTCCTGAGTACCGTACCTATATTATTTTTTTTATTCACGCCTTTTTGAGCAAGAACAAATCGAAAAATGACAAAAAAGAAAAAAATTGCAACGCCATCTAGTAGATCTTTGTTAAACTATCTCGTACAAAATGTTAATTTTACTAGTATCTTAAATCGCTATGAGATGGCGTTACCGGTACCAAAAACTTTTAGTTAGAAATTAATCCAAATGATGAAATACTAATACCTACTGCAATATCTTCATTATCAAATGTATTGCACCAATTAAATTGCATCATAATTACTTCTAATTACGTTTTATAAATTATTATATTAAATGTATGACTGAGAAAATACCTACTACCTACATTATATAACTATTTATGTTCTTATTTAGTACTAGTGGACGCCCACGACTTCGTCCGCGTGAAACTCGATGTAAACTTTCAAGTCTACTGACCCTAACCCCCCTTTGAATTTATCTATCATAAGGACCTTTTTAAATAACAAACACATAAAAAAACTAGTGAAATCGGTCCAACTGTTCACGCGTGATGACATGGCCAAGGAATAAATGGATTCTTTTATAGGTAAAAATAAATAGACAGAAGTAGCTAGGTATTTATTATAATAATTATTCGTCGTGACCTCTTTAATATGGTTATCATCGTAAGATTACCTACATATTTGTTTGTTATTTGGTTATAATAGATTAGATTTGGGTTAGCGTAACTTTGATAGTGGACACGTGTTTAAATTAGGTTTAGAAAAAAGTTCATTTTGTGAAATATTCATGTATAGTGCCTATCCTAGTTAAACTGTGTATACTGTGGTTAAACACCTTGTGAATGCCACTGCATATAAGGAGGAACCTGCACTTGCCAATAAATATGCTATTGATGAAATAGCTACTTTTTTTTATTCGTTACAAGTTAACCCTTGACTACAATCTCACCTGATAATAAGTGATGATGAAGTCAAAGATGGAAGCGGGCTAACTTGTTGTGGAGGAGGATGAAAATCCACACCCCTTTCGTTTTCTACACGACATCGTAACGGAACGCTAAATCGCTTGGCGGTACATCTTTGCCGGTAGGGTGTTAACTGGCCGCGGCCGAAGCCTCCCACCAGCCAGACCTGGACTAATTAAGAAAACCTCAATCGGCCCAGCCGAGGATCGAACCCAGGACCTCCGTCTTGTAAATCGACCGCGTATACCACTGCGCCACAGAGGCCGTATACGAATTACTGGAACGAATTTAAAAATTCCTTTACAGAACGCACGTTATTTGTGAATGTCATAGGCTATATTTAATCCCCATATTCTGACGGGAACGAGAACTACGTGGGCTTCTGCTAGTATAAACTAATATTATAAAGCTGAAGAGTTAGTTTGTTTACTTGAACGCGCTAATCTCAGGAACTACTGGTCCGATTTGAAAAATTTCAGTGTTTGATAGCCCTTTTTTCGACGAAGGCTATAGGCTATATATTATATTCCGCATTCCAACGGAAACGGGAATACGGGGATAATATATAGCAGCGGCGAAGAGTGCATGCAAGCTGATTCACACCGGGTTACCTTTCCTTTTAAAAATCCATGCATATTCATTATTGTACTGTATCTAGATAAATAAGAAACGGGAGTTTGTATTACATTATATGAATTTCTTACGCACGGCTTACTTTCATCTAACTACTACTACAAATATATAGAATACGGCGTCAGATAGTATAGAATAAACATTTCTAGCTGTATGACCTCACCAGTCTATCTGAAATCATTAGCAATGACTCACGAGTGGCGAGCGTGACGTCTTCCTGCTTTTGCTTTGCTAATAGCATAGATAATAATACTTATAGATTGGGTACAGGGTAAAAAATATATAATCCACAATCTCACATAATCTGGCGCTTCTCGAAAAAAGAACATAAAAATATGTCTATAATTTTCATTTCCAAAATGACAAAAAGTAAAAAACGTGCTCCCAAAAGTTGAAAACATCCTACTTTTATACTGTGTCTACAATCTAGATACCTACCTACCTATTTTTAGTAGACAAGGGATTTCAATAATGTAATAATTCAAAAAATTTCATTAATATCGCGCCAGCCGTTTTATTTGAAACCTTTTATTTTATTTGCCGGCTTACTATAGATTTTACATACCAGACATAATAATGAAAATTAATAGATAGGCTGTAAGGTCAACGATCTTTGCCTGTAGAGAGCAAATTAAAAAAAAGATACTGAATAGATTTCATCGTTTTATCTACATCCACATTTTATGAAAGTTTTCTTATCATACTACTTTGAACTAATATAGGTACATTAAAATGCGGAATGTAGGAAAATACTGCTCTAATCTACATAATATCTTTAAACCAATAACACTTTGAATGACTAATGCAACTTGAGATATTTCAAGCCAGTGAGATTTTATGCGAACTATATCTTCTTAGCCAATATTATTTTTAGGGAAATGTGAACTCTAATAATAACATCTCACTGTCTTTAAGATTCTTCATAAGATTTTTTTTAGGAATATGTAGTGTATTAGGTAGTAGGTAGTAGAGCCGTATGTGCTTGAAATCGTTCGAGGAAGTACTACAATCACGCTTGAACCTACCTATGATGTGTGATGTATTCAGTATTGCTAAATTACAATGAGATGGTTTTCCACTTACTGTTAGCAGGGATTAAGATATAACTCATGTTACTCAGTGAAGATGTAGCTTTGTAACAGTAAAATATTTTTTTAAATCAGTCTAGTAGTTTTTGAGTTAAATCGTAACAAACTATAATAATATAAGTACCTACTTAATTTAATATTAGTTTCCGTAAAATCACAGGAGCTGAGAATTGAACCGAAACAGCATACAAAACTGCCCACTTAGGATAAATTATTGGTTGGTTACGTATGATCAATACAAGTAGGTATGACTCAGATCAAAGTCCATATTTATTAGTAAACGCGCGAAATTATTGATAGGTTATCTTGTATACGTAAATGCTTTGTAACAAGTTGTACACACGTAAAATACACAAGTGATTATTCCATAATATACTTGACACTGCTAACAAATTTATTTTCCTCGTGTCACATTGTTTATGTCTCAGAACTTATTTAATTAACGATGTAGATTAGCATTTAGCAGACGCCCGCAAGTCAATTGGAATTGTTTTTTTTTTACAAATCTCGCTGGACCATGCACTCTTTTGGGATAGAAATTAGCTTATATTGAGCTCCAAGATATCTCTAGATCAATTTCATCCAAATCGGTTTAGTGATCAGCCGTAAAAAGGAAATTTAACATTTATCAGACAATATTACACTTTCCACAGAACACATAATGCGGATATTGTTTCGTGTTACTAATCAAATCATTATTATTTCTAAGAATGTGGTACGTTTTGTAATTACTACAAGATATAAGAAAGCAATTCAATTCACATTTTATACACTATGGCCTACAGGCCAGTAACCATACTTACTGTTACTTTCACTATTGTTCCGTGATCCAGCCTGAAGTAGGTACATTATTACCGTTAGCCGACGCCAACGAGGCACAAATGAAAGCCAAGTAATATAAAAACATGTTTAATAATTGAGACATCATAATATTACAGCAATTTATAATTAATTAGTCGTAAAAAAAAACAAAGAGATGACAATTTATTGGCTATTTCGTTCAGCAATTGCAACTAAAGCTGTCCAGACGAGACGGCGTTCGATATTCAAAAATACGATATTAATTATATTACATTAATGTGGGAGACAAGGCACAGGGCGCGGGAGGCCGAGCGGCCTACGTGCTCTCTCTGTAAACGTCGGTACTTTCTAAATACATATTCGATAGGGTTACAAGTTAACGCGCGCACTCATTACAAGAACTATGATGTCACAGCGGCGGACATGTTAGAAGCCGTGCACCTTGAGCTGCTCGGGCTTGACGAGCCCCGACTTAGTGAGCCACTGGCAAATGTTCTCGCGCTGGTCGCCCTGCAGCTGCAGCACCTCGCCGTACTCCGGGTGCTCCACCACGGTTCCGTTGCACGCGAACTCCTTCTTGCATGCCCGCACGATCTTCTTCAGGTCATATTCCGATGACAGGCCCTGCACCGTCGTCAGCGTCTTGCGCCCGTTCCGCTGCTGGATCCGGACGTGCACTAGTCCATCTTGGACGTCGTCTTCCGAGCTTTTGATAGCATCGGCGAATGGGTCGAATGTGTTGAGATTCTGGATGGACATACGATTGAACGTCACTACTCTTTGTTATAACGAAACGCTGCGAGACGCACGAACACTCAAATGTCACAGATACTGCGGATCCGGCACGCGGACAGTGCAACGACCAATTTATGCAAACTCCAAAATGTAATGGCGGATGATGGCGACTTCACCAAAAAAATGAGATTGTCACGCGGAGGCGGAAATAATTATCGATTAACCATAGACAATTTAATTTTTTTTTCTAAATTGTGCTGTAAGCTACTATCATATTTCGTTTGCTACCGGTTTTTTTATTATCTCATTCTATTATTATCCTTTTAATTTTGCGTACAGCTTCGGTACGTAGTCATCATATTTAGCGACATAGAAATTTCCTGCCACTGGTGTACCCAACTTAAACTCTTGGGCGAACTTGCTAATAGAAAATTTTCCTCTTTTATCACCTGAATTACTAAGCAGCTTAGGTACTTTAGAAAAATCACATTTATCCTGTTGCTTGAATAGCAAAAATACATAGCGATGCAATCCAGTACCTTTTGGCGGTCCAGATCCAATATAATCAGATAAAGTTTCACCTTTGTTAGTGTCACTGCCAAAAATATTCCCAACTAGCCAGTGATGCCACTCTCTGAACTTGGGATTTTCTCTACTCGGAGCATCTGGATCTACTAAAGCAAGGGTATAGTATTCAGAATCTTTAGCTGCCCATTTAACACTAGGTTTATCTTTTACTTGAGTAGGTGTTAATTCTTTAGCCATATCAACAGACACTCCACTTGGATACTGAATATTCAATAATTCAGAGGGAGCTATAGTCAATACATCGGGCACTATAGAATGTTGTTTAAAAACACTTTGTACGTCACTCATGATACGAAAGAAATTTATTTAAAGGGTAATAAATATTTACTTCACGAACACAAAGAAAATATATTATAAAACGTCAAAATATAAATTCAATTGTGGTTGCTTGGATACAACAAACTTTAAATAATAATGAGGTTTTACTACGTAATAAGTTAAACCATAGATTTACGATTCGGTACATTAATCAATTTAGTCATAGGAATTAGATAATTATTTATTTGTCAAAGAATTTAGTCATTCGTATAAAAAAAATAATTGGATGGTGTCTATATTTACGGAAAGAGTAAAGGCAAATACCATAGTATCAAATTGAAGTATAGTAAAAAGCCTAGATAGTCCTTAGATGAAAATACAAAATTGTCTATGATATTTTAATTGTGTTAGATTACAGATTAAAAATAGTTAGAAAACCGGTACGTAATCGAAAAAATGGAATTTATATCCTCTTAGTTACGATATTTTTTGAAGACTTGATTGATTTGTTTCTTCCTTGTTTCTTCGTTTTCTTGTTTGCTGGTAACAGAAAAAAATAATACAAAAGAAATAATACAGCTTCAAATATGAAATATTACTTCGCCACATTGGTACACCGGCGAACAATTTTCCCTAAAAAAGTGATAAAAAAAATGTATTTTTCTATAAGAAACATACTTTTACTAAGCCTTTAAAACTATATACTAATTTATACATCATAATGTTATCTCCATATCATTTTTACGGGGGTATACCTGGGTTCCCTGGGCCGGTCGCCATTCCCCTTTAGTACATTAAAAAATATATTGCGATTAGGTTGCCTAAAAATGTCCTGGCCAAACTATTATTTCATTAAACTTTCATTAGTGATAGTTTGGCCAGGAGTTCTTGAATGACCTGTGACTGACCTTAGATGATGATATTAATTGTTTAAAAATAATAAGTTAATGATCATGATGGGAACCAACGGCTTAATCTACTGTCAGAGGCACGGGGGCTTATCACCCAACTCTGAGTTGCAATTTGGTTTACTGTACATAGAATAAAGAAAAGCAATAGGTATCCCAAATTTGACATAGGATGAGAAACTAGTACCTAGTTTTTGACGGCCTCCGTGGCGCAGTGGTAAGCGCGGTGGATTTACAAGGAGGTCCGTGGGTTCGATCCCCAACTGGGCCAATTTAGGTTTTCTTAAGTGGTCCAGGTCTGGCTGGTGGGAGGCTTCGGCCGTGGCTAGTTACCACTCTACCAACAAAGACATACTGCCAAACGATATAGCATTCCAGTACGATGTTATGTAGAAACCGAAAGGTGTGGATTTTCATCCTCTTAAAAAGTTAGTCCGCTTCCATCTTAGATTGCATCGTCACTTACCATCAGGTGAGACTGCAGTCAAGGGCTAACTTGTAAAGATTAAAAAAAAAAAAATAGTGATCTAAAGCCTCATAGGCAACCGCTAGACAAACAAGGTAGCAAACAGTTACATAAGGAGGATAAAAAAAGCTTAGTTTTAAATAAACATCATTTATTATGATCTCGTTTAGCCTCTGCCAATAAAGCATCAGTTGTGATCTGTTTCCTAAATGTCTGACCAATTGTGTCATTCTTCAACTGCAACACAACTCTTTGGAGATCTGCTACTCGACGTCTCATCGCCTCCAACTTCTGCGTCGATAAAATCTCATTCTCAAACTCGTCCAACTCCTTTTTCATGTCATCAGTATTTATTGCTGGAGTTTTCTTCGCTTTGATGCGACAGTTACTTATATTTGTTAGCTGGAGCTTCAACATTTTGTTCTCCAGCAGAGAAGTCTTTTGGCCGTAGTCAACACACATTTTTCCAAATTGTTTGCGAGACTCCACCACTACGTTCATAAGGTATTCGCATTTCTCTTCTAATGTACTGTCTACAATATTGTCCATTTCTGTAAGTAAGTTTATTAATTATATTACATTCATTACTATCCAGCTCCAGCACCCCTCGTGTTGGAGCTTGAACCTACCACACTGCTTCCATAGACAGCTGCGTGGCGCAGTGGGCAGTGCCTGCTTTCTGCATTCACAGCTGTGGGCTAGATTCCCACAATTGGAAAACATTTGTGTGATTAACATGGGTGTTTTCCAGTGCAAGCTGACACAGCGGCGTTTCACCCGCTTGTTCCTGTTCCCATAGGAATATGGGATAAAATATAGCCTATAGCACTCGGGGATAGTGTAGCTAGTGTATAGTGTTGCTAGGGATAGTGTAGTGTCCCAACAGTGAAAGAATTTTTCAAATTGGTTTAGTAGTTTCAGAGACAGCTCAATGCAAACAAACAATTAATCTTTCCTATTGATAATATTATTGTAAATAAAATCTGCTACCTTAGTACCCATAACACAGGCTGGGGCTAAGAAGTGGTATATCGTGTAAGTATATTTATTTATTTATCCCCTGTTGGGGCCTAAAGGTACAAAAAAGGGATGGACGGAACAACTCTCTCAGCACTTCTGTTGTGTAGTCTCACAGGACAGGAGACGAATCTCAAGTGCCGCTATGAAGGGTGTATTATCCTGAGTGTATCAGTTCTGACGTCTTCGCCAGCGAAGCCGCTGTATTGCTTGTGATCGTTAAGATCGTAAAGGATGTCTTTAGGGAGTCTTTTTGGCGTTGAAATCAGGGCTATAATTGCAAACTTCAACCACTAGTTAAGGTGAGTGGCGGTTCCCTAAATACATTTAGAATCTTGATATTATGTAGAACACAACGTAAATAAACACTTTTTTAGGAACTTACTCACTTTTTATAAAACTCAGAAATACTCCCAAGAGAATACTTCTACACTATACGATATATTATTAAATACTATGTAAATATATTTATCTGTGGTAGAGTTAAATAATATTTTTTTAATCATTTATTGATAATTGCGTATAAGCGTTTATTATTTTGTTTGAATTTAATTTCAATTCAAATTCAAAATTCAAACCCAAGCCCAACTGAAATTATTTATGTCAATTGTCAATGCCAATGCCAATCAATGACGGTCACAGACGGCTAAAAAATGTTAGCACCAGTGACAAGTTTTGTGCATAGACAAAAAGATAACAAAACGAAGGGTTGCCATGTGTTTAGCTCAGACGAATATTAATTTTTTTAAAGGCGATCTTAAAAAAAAATAATTTGGTAATTCAATTGGATGAGTGATTAAGAAAATTCAAGAAAACTACGCTTTATACTTGGACGATGAAGGTAAGGCCAGCATTATGTAAATGAAAATCTATTGTATTCATAGATTTAAAAATCTTGTACCGATTCGTAAATCTATGGCACGGAGACACTTCCCTTTAGGCCAACGGGCTGTCGAACAAATTGACGAAGGCTTGGCCATTAAAAACTGTAATTTGTATTTATAAAAATCCATAAATTAATAATTTTTTCAAGTTTTATAAATTCTATATCAGATCTTTTCTGACAATATATTTATTGGTTGATACTCTGACAAAAACAAACAAGTTTATTTTTATTTACTTTTTAAGTAATATAATAATTTGGGATAAAATGCGTAACGTTTATGGAGTTACGATATTCACTGAGTTCTTGATCATTTTCATAAATTCTTGGACTGATATCTGAAATAAAAATTAATATTATTATCCATATACCAATATCAAAAGATACTGAATATGCGAAAGTATGTCCGTCTGTCTGTTATCTTTTCATGGCTATAACGCTGAACTGTTTTTGATGAAATTAGCCATACAAATAAAATTGGACCTTGGAGCAGGACGTAGGCTTTTAAGTTTTTATCCTGCAAATAAAAAACCCTGTTTCCAGCGAGATTTGTGAGAATTTCACATATCAAAAAGAGATGAATACATATATTTTACTGTGACTTGCTGCAGGAAGTAGGCACCCGTCATCTATTTTACCTAAAAGGTGCCATTGTATATACCCATAAAATTATAGCAACTAACGTATTCATCAAGGTCAGTGTCAGCATCGTCAATCATTTCCTGGATTTCCTCGTCCGATAGATGTATGCCGAGAATTTTTGTTACTTGCTTTACGTTCTCAAAACTGATGAACCCTGTAATTAGGCAATTAGGTATCATGTAGGCATAAAAGAGTCCAGTTACATTCAGGGGCTATTCTATAACGATGTTTTGTTTATCTTGTAAATGCGAGTTTCAAATTCACTTCTCTTTCTACAGTATCGTTTTAGACAGAGAGCAATAGATGTAAATTCGAAATTCACACTTCCGAGATTTGTAAAACATTATCACAGAACAGATGATGCATTTCCCAGTGAATGAGACTAAATAGCCTTTTCAGTCTTAGAATTTCTATAATTTTATACCCCAGGTTGTCGGGCTCGAGACACTGCAGGACGTATTCGTAGCGTGCCCTGCGAGGTATTGCTCTGGCCATAAGCAATGAAAGAAAGAAACATCATGCCTGTCTGTACCCTTGAAAAGAAAGAGTGTATAGCTCAGCTTAAACTATGAATTACATAGAAGCATAATTAATACACGGCGCTTATTTTCAGCCGAACCCTGCGTGACATCACAGCTTATTTAAAAATATATAAATTGAAAATCAAATTCACCACATAAGATTATTTATTGCAGTATAAACAGCAAGTGTGTTCTGTTATACAATGTTTGGTAAAATGGTCATCTCGCCATTATCCAGGCGTCAACATGAACGTTGATTGGTAGATTTAAAGGACTGCCCTGAAGCGAAATGGCACGTCGATTCTCTTTCCACGACCGCAAACGCTTTGACAAACTAGAAAAATGTATGGGAATGACATTTGCTATTGACAGGTCACGTGATCAAGATCTGTCATTCCCATACATTTTTCTAGTTTTTGAAGCGTTTGCGAACGTAGACGACCACATATTGGAGATAGAGAGACCACCCTTATTCGGACATTTTTTATTCTAACAACTAGTATAAAACGAATCAAAACCTGTATCATCCATGTCAAAGAGACGGAAGCTCTTCATGATATCGCCGTCGCTGTCGAGTGACATAATTTTTCTCATGATGGCAGTCTCGAAGTTCTCGAAGCTTAGTTTGCCCGTCTGCCCCTTGTCCACTCCGTTGATCATATGTTGCAGTTCCTCTTTAGAGGGTTCATAGCCTAGAGCAGAATTATTAATAACTAAAAACTAGAAGGAGTTCGAACGTTTTTGGTTGAACGTATGGAACCTGGCCTATTTGACCCCCATTTTGTTGTTTCGTAATCGTGGTGCAGGGTTAAAATGGTGTTACTGAAATATTCTTAGAGATGAAAATCGACGTAATACGATGTTAACAACAATCAGTAAAAATAGACTTCAGATATCTCAATGCCGTTGCACTTTGGATAACCGTATTCAGAGATTTTTTGTTCGTCTATGTGTCCTTTACCCATACATACAGCATTCATCGTGCACCGTAATTTAAAAAATAAACGCTTATATTTACGAGTATGTCTCACCTAAGGCTTTTATTGCAACGCGAAAGTCTTCTGCTTTTATTTTACCTTCGCCACGATAGTCAAGAAGATTGAACGCATCGTGTAAGTCTTTTTTCTGTAAAGTTATTTCATTTTAATTATTTTTTCAAGTCATCGTATCAAATCGTGTATCATCCTATCAGACATAACAACTCAGAATTGGAACGGCACAATATCAAATCGAGCCGTAAAGCGAGGCGTCACCTACCTACGAATCTCCTTCGAGATTAAATTATCTTGAAGGAGAAGGCAAAATAGATCGTAAAAAAGCCTACGTGATACTTATACAGAATGTTTAGAAACCTGGTCTTCTGTCAGTATTAAATGTGCTTTAACTTCCTTTTCTTCACGAGATAATTCAAAATCGTCTAATTCTTTATTCGAAATTTCAGCAGTCACTGACAAATCTAGGATAGCATTTTCCATTGTAATTATAACAATCTGTTTAAACGCGTACTGTAACTAAACTGTATTGATTTAACAAGCCATCGTGATTTTCGATAGGTTTGTATACAATAAATACCTACTGTTTGTTTTGTATACATTCTACAAGTAATATTCTCGTACAAAATATAGCCATAATAAAAAAATCTTAGAAAGAATTCATACATAGGATTATGATATTAGGTTTTGAGTTGTAAGTTGCAAGTACATCACAAAATAAAAAAAATACAAAGCGTTCAGCTAATACCTACGCAAAAATCATTGATGATTGAGTACCTGCTCATTTGTGAGTACCAGCCTCGCACTAACAGTTTTTTCTTCTTCTTCCTCTTCAACCTCAGCATCAATTACTGGTTCATCAATAATTACCTCATCATTCATATTAAAACAACAAACTCTCTGAAAATATTTAAAGTATAAATTATTATACTTATAATTGTTACATGAAGTATTTGACATCAAAAAAATCTTCTTTAAAATAACTTTTTGTATTTTTTATTTATCCTTTTTGTTAAACTAAATCTCTCTATTTATCTTACTCGCTGTATTTCTATCTTAAATCTTTTTAATATCCTCTTCGCTCAGTCAGAGCCTATTTTGTCTATGATATTATTTTATTTTCTTTGTGATTTTTTGCAAGTGCAACACTGATAAAAAGTCCGCCATATTTTTGTTTGGACGGCGTTTGAGGTTATTTGACGTTAAAATCGACGCCTATCTTGTTTCTAAGTTAAATAGGTTCAAAAACAGATTTTAAACATGAAACTGGTGCGTTTTTTGATGAAGCTCAGCCACGAGACTGTCACAATAGAGTTGAAAAATGGCAGCGTCGTCCACGGAACCATAACCGGCGTCGATGTCGCAATGAACACACATTTGAAAGCCGTAAAAGTAACGCTGAAAAACAAAGAGGAACTTCAATTGGAGACTCTAAGCATACGCGGGAACAACATAAGATATTACCTGCTCCCGGACAGCTTACCCCTAGAGACGCTACTAATAGATGATGCACCAAAAGGAAAAGGGAAGCGTGAAGGTGGATTCCCTCGCGGAGGCTCCAGAGGCGGTCGGGGTAGAGGCCGGGGAGGCCGTGGAGGCCCGCGCGGAGGCCGCGGAGGCCGAGGCCGTGGTCGTCGATAAGTTCCAGTGTTTAGTTCTTAAGTTTTCTCTTGTGATCATACTTTTAAATAAATGAAGGTTGGAGTCTTGAGTGAATGCAAGTCTTAATCTAAGTAACTCTGTAAGGTAAACCTAAGATTTGTAATACACTTGTAACAGTACATTATGGTATTTTATTTCCATAAAATCGTGTAAATTGACCAAATAATTCGTAACTGCCCGCACCCTGCTGTTTCTCTCATGTTCTCCATTCTTATAGCAATTCTGGCATAATGAGTAGCTTAAAAGCTTTTTCAGAATATACCTCTGTGCTAAATTTCATCTAAAACTGCTCAGGAGTTGTGTAGTGTAATTGATGTAACTATGTTTTACGTGCATATAGATTTATTACATACATATAAAAGTAAAGAGATGATAATATGATGTATAAATAAGCTTCTGGTTAAATTATTGCTTTAAAAAAGTATTTTTCTTGAAAAAAAAACACATTTTTGTATCACACTTCTAGCTCAAAAAGTTTACCAAAGTGGAGAAAAAATATTTGAAGCTATTATTTTTCCTGTAACAACAAACTTAACAAAGAAGAAAACAAACAAACCAGAGACAAGATCTTGGCATTCCATGGATTCACTGTCGGGGTGCGGGGTCCATCGTGTGGCAGAATGAAAAACTCCGAGCAGATCCCGTGACTTGTGACCGATGGTGTAGGGTTAAGGATGAGAGACAAATATCTTAGCATTCCATGGATTGACTGTGCGGGTGCCGGGTCCATCACGTGGTAGAGAGAAAAACACCAAGCAAAGTCCAGAACTTGTGAGTTGTGACTACTGGATGTAGGGTTAAGGAATTCTTTGACGATCAATCAACACTCCCCGTTCTCTGCTCGTGTTGTTCTCCCTACCTATCCAAATTTGGTAAGGATCCTATTAGAGCAGCTCTGGATACTCGTTCTAATATAGAACTAACTGCACTTCTAGAGAGGCCAAGGTCTTTAAGCAAGTTATATTAATAGGTCTTCAAAAAATAATGTAGAACTCAATCTTTGCTTGTTTGCTTGGCGGAAGAATTAAAGATGAATTAAAAATGTTGTTAGTTGTTGTTGTAGCAAACTTTTCTTGCTATAGTATTTATTTCAGAGTAGAATTATTAAAATTTTTATAGATATAAGTAAATTGCCAGGTGGCTACGGTAGGCCTGAGCCGGATTGGCAATTCATCTTCTCTCTGACCTTGTAACATGCTGAACTGGGCAGCCTTAGTAACGCCTCTGGGATATGTATTCACTAGCAGATGCCCGCAACTTTGTCGGTGTGGAATTTAGTTGTTTACAAATCCCTCGGGAACCATGGATTTTTCTGGGATAAAAAGTAGCCAATGTGTTAATCCATGCTATAATATATCTCAATACCAAATTTCAGCTAATTCGGTTGACTAGTTGATGCGTGAAAGAGTAACAAACATTCATATCATCAAAATTATCAGTTTTCACAAATCTCGGGAATCCATGGATTTTGTCAGGATAAAAAGTAGCCTATGTGTTAATCAAGAGTAAAATCTATTTCCATTCCAAATTTCAGCTAAATTGCTTCAGAAGTAGCAGCGTTATTGAGTAACAAACATCCAAACATCCATACAAACTTTCGCGTTTATAATATTAGTAGGATATGAACCCTCTGCTGCAGGACATTTGAGTGCCCAAGCAACCGGTGGTCAGGGCTCCAGAGTGAGGAACCTCGTCGCGCCGTCTCAAGAATCACTGCCTTCTGTATCTGACCCTGATCCAACAGTGAAGCGAAATGTCTTTGACATCTTTGTTAGAGAGTTGAACATTATCACCTTAAGCCTTTAAGCTTTGACACCTATATATATGTATTATCTATGTATCTAAGCCTTTAAGCCCAATCAACCTGCAATTTTGCTTTATAAATTTCTTTTTTTAATTGATAAGTTCAAGGACTATCAAAATGTCAAAATCAAATAAATATTTTGTTTATTTTGAACTGCTTTTCAGTGTCATATAAAAATTTTGACTTGCGAAACAAAATCAAATATGCATATTAATTTATAGAAAATGTAAAAATTATAAAGTGGAGATGTCTTAATATTGAAGAGACAAACAGTTTCTTTATAATAGGAGCAAAATTTTGTTTTTATATTTATTTATGGAATGTAAGTACCTATTATAGTACCATACCTTCTTATGTTATCGCCGCGTTGCAACGACTTGCGGTACTGACGGCTTCAGTGTACTCGTGGCGTTCGAGCCGTCCACATCTCTTGTTGTGTAATCCTTTATTGGTTACTTGAGATAAGCGGGGAGAGTGACTTGAGTGGAAAAGGGGAGTGTTAGATATCTGTCAAAGGCGCCTTCAACCCTACACACATCGTTCACAAGTGCGTGACTCCGCTCAAGGTCATTCTCTGCCAATCAGGGTTTATTGGTAACATTCTTAGTGGGAATTGTTAGACCTGACCTTGACAGACTTTCATTCAATAATTGTGTTTGCAGACAACCGCTTCTGATGTGAAACCCCCTATATTTTGACACTTATTATTATCTTCTATTTTCTATTCTACCTCAACGATCTTATAACTTGAATAGCCTACTAGAAGGCCAGGCTTCCTTAAAGAAGGGGCGCTGCTCCAATGGACAAATTTAGTTAATAATTTTTGACCTAATTAACAATCAAATGTTAATCGATCTCAATGTCAGACCAATGACTTATAATGCTTAAAGCTCCGTCACAACAAGCTCTCGCTTATCTAGTCACACATTCGATGCCTGCCTGCTTGACTATTATCATACTTACTGTTACAATAAATTAATGAAGTCTTTTAAATATTGAATATTATTAAATTTTATTAAATATTGACTTTGCAATTGCACGTTGTAGAGTCAACATCTCCTGAGGATGCTCCGGTTTCGGGGTGAAACGTACGTAGAGAGTATTTTGTCGGACCTGGGTGACGTTGTCGCATGGGTTCGTCGACTTTTCGCGGATGATAGCAAAATAAATAAATCATTATATAATTAAGTCTTTACAATAATTAATTTGAGGGTAACGAGAATGTTGGTCAACTATATATTTATAATATATAGTCAGCTATATATATAACCTATTTAATATTATAAAAAGGTAAAGTAAGTGAGTTTGTAGGGGGTGATCTCTGGATCTACTAAGCCGATTTTGAAAATTGTTTTACCAGTAGTAAGCCACGTTAAATGTAAGTGTCTTAGGCTAAATTAACCCTGTATTCTCAAGAATAAGGAAACCACGGGTATTGTATTACATACTTCAAAAATAAATGGTAAAATTCTTTTTTAAACAAAATAATAAGTGTTCCATCTTTCCTACTGTGGTCTGAGAGCTGGTTGACATTTGTGGCAAGGTATTTAACCTGCATTGGAGTAGCCTGACGGATCCAAGCTCCATGACCCCTCTGCTATTACAGTTCTAGAAATCTTGTCCTGTACCTCTCTAGTCTCTACTCTAACACAACTGGAGTCCTGTCTGGGTATTAGTGGGAGTAAGTCAGCCCCTGTATCTCCAAAATTAGATGTTTTTGAAGTAAAAGTTCATTACGCATTCTTTACTTGAGTAAGTTGGTGAATGCGTTACGAAAATTGTAATCGAGTGATGCGTGCTGCCATCTAGAGAACACTGTTTGTTATTTTAAACTATCAATAGATGGCGTTCTTAGAGAACTTCGAAACGATCCCTTTTCATACCAGAACCTGTTGCGGTGCAGTTATGTCTGTGACTAGATGTGATAGATGGCGTCGCATAGATTGTTTTTTACTTCAGTCATGTGTTTGATGTAAGGGCGGACAAAGTTGAGGGCGTTCGCTAGTTTTAATAACCATTGTTAAAAATGCAAAAAAAATGTATAAATAAACAAACGAGAGACTAATCAAATACAAAACTACTAACTACCTCGTTTGCCCATTACTTAAAGACTGGTGGCTTGTTGACATTCAAGAAATGGGTGACGAAGACAGGCCCCGACCAATGGTGGGGAGGAAACCATGTGAGGTAACTATTCGTTTTGACATAACAATGGAATCTACACATTTCTTTTGACAACGTCTCTGGTGCAGTTCATTCAGCACACACCATTTCCGGGGTTAGCATATTATCTTCCATTTTGACTTTTGAGGTTAAAAAAGTTAGCCCTTGACTACAATCTCACCTAATGGTAAGTGACGTTGCAATCTAAGATGGAAGCGGGCTAACTTGTTAGGAGGAGGTGAAAATGCACACCCCTTTTGGTTTCTACACGATATCGTACCGGAACGTTAAATTGCTTGACGGTACGTCTTGTCTGCTGACTATGGGCCTTATTAGAAGGCTCAAAGTCACTCAGCGGGCGATGGAGCGAGCTATGCTTGGAGTTTCTCTGCGTGATCGAATCAGGAATGAGGAGATCCGCAGACGAACCAAAGTCACTGACATAGCTCAGCGAGTCGCGAAGCTGAAGTGGCAATGGGCGGGCCACATAGTTCGGAGAGCCGATGGACGTTGGGGTCCCAAGGTGCTGGAATGGCGACCACGCGCAGTGTTGGGTTGGGCGACCCCCCACTAGGTGGACCGAGGATATCAAGCGGGTTGCAGGGAGCCGCTGGAAGCTGGCGGCCAAAGTCTCCCACCAGTCAAATTATTTGACTGTAATTTACGTGCGATGTAATTTAGCTATCTGTTGTCCTTGAAAGTAGCCCCTGATAAATTCAAATAAATGGGGATGATGACTAGGTTTGAATATATTGATTTTTATGATACATTCGGGTAAATAAGGTCAATGTTAACTAATTTATACATAAAAAGCAAAGATTGTCTGGATAATTGCAAAATAAATAAGTCAAAATCTATTAATTTTTTTTATCGGAATTAGATGAAAATTGATACAGTTTTAGCTTCCTTACATTAAATGTGACATCTTTCAATAAGTGAACTATAAACATTAACTCACAAATAACAAAGATATTAGTAATTTTGTTTGACCGCCCATACAAATCTAACGATCATTATGACCTACGACGTCATTAGTTCGTACCATTTTGTATGGGGCGTTTTTCAGGGATCCGCGGCAGCGCCGCAAATCTGACCCTTTAAATCCCTGTAGCTCCGAAAGTAATGATCGCAGATACCCTATTACTTTTACAAAATTGCTTTGCTATTAGTATACTCTTAATTTATATACAACTAGCGGACGCCCGCGACTTCGTCCGCGTAAATTTCGTTGTCAACTTTACTACTACCCCTACCCTAACTACCACTACCCCAACCCTACCCAACCCTACCCAACCCCTACATCTACCCTACCCCTACCCTACCCTACCCTACCCTACCCCTACCCCAAACCTACTCCTACTCTACCCCTACCTTACCTACACCCTACTCCCATCCTACCCCCATCCTACCCCTACCCCCATCCTACCCCTACCCTCCCCGTACCCTATCCCTTTCCTACCCCTATCCCACCCGTGCCCCTATCTCACGCCTATCCTACCTCTACCCTACCACTTCCCTATCCTACCCGTACTTCTACCCTACCATTACCCCACCTCTACCCCTACCCTACCACTACCCTAAACCCGGCCCTAAACCTACCCTACCCCTACACTACCCCTACACTTCCCTACCCGTACCCTACCCTACCCTGTAACTTCTCTATCTTACTCCTACCCTTAGCAAAATCGGTCCAGTCCTTCGAGAGTGGTGGTATGACCAAGAGAAATAGAGACTTCTATGCTAATAATATAAAGAGGTAAAGTTCGTGTGGTTGTAGGAGGTAATCTCTGGATCTACTGGGCCGATTTGGAAAATTGTTTTACCAATAGAAAGCTACGTTATTTGCGAGTGTCATAGGCTATGTTTGATCCCCATATTCACACGGGAACGGGAACTACGTAAATGAAAGCGCCGGGCGTCATATAGCGGAATATGTGCGTCTTTTAGAAATTTTGTATTATCTCCGAAACTATTTAAGTAATTAACATACTGTAAAGGGCAAATCTTATCTCTATAATATCCTTGTGATTATTAAATAATTTATTTTAATAAGGATTAAAGTTTAGTTGTATAAATAATGACGTAAACCTAGGTATATAAAATTAATAATTTTTAAAACACAAGAGGTACTATATCTGCTAATATATAGAAGATAGATATATGGTGTCGCGGACTTTTTTGTAGAACTTTTAAAGATACATAAAGTCTCCATACATTAATTTCAATTTTACACAATAGTTAAGGCAGCGCATGCGAATAAGTCTGTTTAAGAGGATTTTCAGGCCGACCTGTATGATAAAAACTGTTATAACTCGGCTAATATATATGATACCAATATAAAATATAGCCTATAGCACTCCCCGATAATGTAGCATTCTACTGGTGAAAGAATTTTTAAAATCGGACCAGTAGTTCCGAAGATTACCCCATTTAAAAAATGTGACAAACTTACAAACTTACAAACTTTACCTCTTTATAATATTAGTATAGAGTATAGATTAAAAAAACTGTCATCATCCCTATTGTTCCTAGAAAAGACCGAACGCTGCAGACCAGTTCGAGGAACACCAAGTGGAGTATGAGAGACGAGACACGCAGACCCTCCGGAGGGACTGGGAGACCCACAACAGTACTTATCCAAAACTGAGAGACGAACTGGAGAAGCGGCGGTCCATTGCACACGTGGGTTTTAATTATCAATCATCATTGACAACCGATGGACGTTCACAACTGCGGGCCTATTGTGTATCTCGGTGTACCATTGAAATACCAACGAAATTACGATGAAAAAAGGTGTAGTGAACACTTTTTTTCATCGTAATTTCGTTTTTGTGATCATCTAAGATAGTCATTTCAACGAAATAATCTTATAAATAATATTAATTTATAAAATTACTAGCGGACGCGCGCCTTCACCACTTCATAGGTTGAATTTTAAAATATTTTGAATTCTATTATATTTCGTATTTTTTTCTTGTGATATATGAACAAATTTTTAAAATTGTAACTAAAAATGAAGGACTTTCCATACAAACTTTCAACCCCTATTTCACCCCCTTGATATTTTATTTTCACAATAAAAAGTATCCTAAAACCTTCTCCGTATTATGGTCTTAAACTGTGCCAAGTTTTATCTGAATTCTTCATTCAAGAGTTTCAGCGTGATAGAAGTAGTCAATGAAATAATCTTAAGTGCACCATTTTACATTGTGGTAAAGTTTTTTTTGTTTCTACGATCATCTAAAATAGCAACGAAACTACGTAACCAGATTTTCGTTAAAATAACGTTACTACTCGTACCTGGTACAACCTTTACTATATTACGATTATTAATTCCAGTCAGTAAAATGACAAAAGCAACTGACACTGAAATGTCATTTTACTAACTGGAATTAATAATCTTAAGTAAGATTAGTCCGCGTGAAACCCTGCTACTACCCTATCCTACTCCCACTCTACAGCTACCCTACCATACAGGGGATGAGTAGGGAAGAAGCAGGTCCGCAGAAGAACCATAATCACCGACGTAGCTCGAACCATAATCACCGACGTAGCTCGAACCATAATCACCGATGTAACTCACCGAGTGGCAAAACTAATCTGACGCGCTTGTTGCATATTTCTGAAGTTATTTTCTTTTTGGGTTGTCCTAAATGTATGTATCTTCTTGAAGTATTTTGTTTCTTTTTTTTATTCTTTACAAGTTAGCCCTTGATTACAATCTCACTTCATGGTAAGTGATGCTGCAATCTAAGATGGAAGCGGGCTAACTTGTTAGGATAAAAGTCAACCCCTTTCGGTTTCGCTTCGCTTAGCAGCACGTCTTTGTTGGTAGGGTTGTAACTAGCCACGGCCGAAGTCTCCCTGGACCAATTAAGAAAACCTCAATCAGCCCAGCCCATAAATTATAACCCAGGATCTTCTTGTAAATCCAATGCACACCACCGTCATGGAGACCGTCAGATTTGTTTAATTTTCCAGTGTCGCATCGAAGAACAATCGTCCCAAAGACATGTGAATCCAGCAGATCACCACGGTGCCTTCAACTGCAAGACCTATTCAAGCCAAGACAGCCAGAGCAGAAGCACTGACTCCAGAAGGTCCAGAACGCCTTCTGGCATTCCATCCCTGAGTAGCTACAACTCGTATGGATCTATTAACCAAGAACCGATGGTCAGTGAGAGGAACCTCCATGATGATGAGGATGATGAAGAAGATGATGATGATGAAGGGACCAGTGATAGTAGGGGAGCTCACAATGCTAAACGTCGATTTACTCGAACGTCGCGAAGACGTAGACTATAGGGTGAACCAATACTTAGAAATACTGTTTTCGCTAGCTACAAACAATTTTTATTACTTCGTCGTCATCAACCCATATTCGGCTCACTGTTGAGGTCGAGTCTCCTCTCAGAATGAGAGAAATGAGGCCAATAGTCCACCACGCTGGCCCAATGCGGATTTTGGAATGGAAATAGATTTCACTCTGGATTAACACATAGGCTACTTTTTATCCCGGAAAAATACATAATTCCCGCGGGATTTGTGTAAAATTGAATTGCACGCGGACGATGTCGCAGGCGTCCGCTATTTTTTAAATAAATTGTACCTTAATAATGAGAGTTAAAAACTTTAACACTTAATTACTTTAAATACCCGTATATATGTCGAGCGACCACGAAATAAGTATAAAATAATTAATTATTTGAAGGTAATTACGAGTTTTTCATTTATATAGTTTTCATGCTTGAAGTGGCAAGACGAGGAAGTTTGTTTGAAGTCTAAATTATTCTATGAAATAGGTATAATTGCAATATGCTTCTTGTAAGTACAAGGAAATGGTAGACCATATTCTATGAGTGAGGTTTTATCTACTAATAATAATATCTATGCCTACCTATAATGGGGATGATGACTAGGTTTGAATATATTGGTATTTATGATATATTCGTGTAAATAAGGTCAATGTTAACTAATTTATACATAAAAACCAAAGATTGTCTGGATATTTGCAAAATAAATGAGATTATAAAATTTCAAAATCTATTAAAAATCTTTTATTGTAATCATATGAAAATTCATACAGTTTTAGCTTCCTTACATTAAATGTGACATTTTTTAATATTTGAACTATAAACACAAATGCACAAATAACAAAGATATTAGTAGTTTTGTTTGAACGCACACACAAATCTAACGATCATTACATTACTTTCGACGTCATTAGTTTGTGCCATTTTGTTTGGGGCGTTTTTCAGGGATCCGCGGCAGCGCCGCAAATCCGACCCTTTAAATCCCTGTAGCTCCGAAAGTAATGATCGCAGATACCCTGTTACTTTTACAAAATTGCTTTACTATTAGCATACTCTTAATTTATATACAATTTAAAAAACTGTCATCATCCCTATTAAACTGTAACAGTTCAAATTCTGTACATTGAACATATTTCGAAAATTTTAATTGGAGGTCATTATATAATCAATACTGAAGCCCAAATTATTTTTTTTTATTTTTTATTGAGCGGGCATCACGCTGAAACTACTGAATGAATTCAAATTAAACTTGGTAGAATTTGAGTCCATGATACGAAGAAGGTTATAGGATATTTTTTGACGCTAAAATTAAATTAAAAAGGGTTGATAGTTTGTATGAGATGTCTTTATTTTTCAAGTTACATTTGTAATAATTGGGACAACGAGAAAAATACTAAAAATTCAAGAATAAAATATTCAAGATTTTTCAAAATTCTTAAGGGATTGAAGTTTATTTAACATACCTAAATCATATATGTATTGAGATATAGTTTTGTGAAATGATTCTATACATAACTCATGCGAAAATATAAATAGAAGAGGGTGAAATAGGGGTTGAAAGGTTACATCGATTTTGACGCGGACGAAGTAGCGGGCGCTAGTTTCAAATTAAAAAAAAACTTTTATTATCATAATTTTTAGCTTATATTAACGACCAGCCCACCATAATTATAGGAGAGGGGATATGGAGCTAAGACCCACCATGCTATTACAATGCGGGTTTTTAATTTTTTTTTATTCTTTACAAGTTAGCCCTTGACTACAATCTCACCTGATGGTAAGTGATGATGCAATCTAAGATGGAAGCGGGCTAACTTGTTAGGAGGAGGATGATAATCCACAGCCCTTTCGGTTTCTACACAACATCGTATCGGGACGCTAAATCGCTTGGTGGTACGTATTTGTCGGTAGGGTGGTAACTAGCCACGACCGAAGCCTTTCACCAGCCAGAGAACGAACTCAGGACCTCCGTTTTGTAAATCCACCGCGCATTCCACGGAGGCCGTCAAAAATAGTGAGTCACTATGTGGTTTTTCATCGTAGATTCGTTTTTTGCAATCATCTAATATTGCATTTTCAACGAAATAACATAATTATTTTTTTTTAATTATGGTAGTTTTACGTAAAGTGGTTGCAAGTATTAACGTTATTTTAACGAAAAATCGTTATTTACGCAATTTCGTTGAAATATTTTAGAATTTAAACTATCGTGAGTGTTATTCATATTAATTGATTATGAAACACGGCTAAAACTCACGTGATATTACGTCGGAGTATGCCCGACTAGTTTCGAACCCATACGGGATCCTTAGTCATGAGCTGGTTCTTGCACGGCACGATCCAAACCGCGACATGGCGCCGCGAGCGGCCTTTCATTGAAATAATCATGTTAAATGACCGTAAAAATAAAAAATCACCGCCTTGTTTAGGCCATTTCGTTGAAATAACTATGATAGATGATAAATACGACGAAAAATGATGTAGTGACTTATTAAGTGAATGGTACACCGAGTTACATGGACCGCAGATGAAAAATGAAAATGAAAAATGAAAATGAAAAAAATCTTTATTCGTCAACTAAGTCTTACAAACAAGTAGCAAGGGCCCCTGTACTAGGTGGAAAACCCGTATTACTGGGTGCCCCGCGCATTCACCACACAGAACAACCGTAGTTAACAAATAACAGAATTATAAATTATAATATATTTAGTGTGTGTGTATGTGCGTGTGTGTGTGTTTGTGTGCGTGTGTGTGTGTGTGTGTGCGCGTGTGTGTGTGTGTGTGTACGTATATGTGTGTGTGTGCGTGTGTGTATTTTCAGTTTGTGTTTTATTTGAAATAATTGCGTCCGTATTTAAGAAAAGTTATCTTTAAGTAAAAGTTCAGTTTGTTCATAGTCTAGGGCCAGCAAGGTATCAGTTACCACCCGTTTCAATTTATTATGAGTCAAAGCATTAATTTTGTGACTTTTATTAAATTTGTTATAGAGAAATGAAGATTGGTAACCATATTGCTTTCTTAAAAATTTAGTTCTGCTTCGTGTATATTGGCAAACTTTAGTAGTTCTACGTTTTGAAGTGTTGTGTGGTTGGAACGGCAGCTTTTGGTGAATTTTATTTATACAGTTAAATATATATGTCTGTCTAATTGTGAGTAATTTATAGCTAGAGTGTAGTGAAAAAGTGGGATATCGAAAAGGTTTAAAGAACATCACTTTTAACAATGATCTCTGAGCTCTTTCAAGGGCAATTAAATGGGTTTTGGCTGCACCTCCCCATACGGTTATGCAGTAACTAATCACAGAATGTGCCAGAGCCTTGTATGTATTTATGAGAATTTTTTCATTAGCAACGTGTCTGAGTTTTTTGAAGATCCATATAAGTTTTCTCGTCCTATCCGTAATGCATTCTATATGTCGTCTCCAGCTCAGATGCTGATCAATAATTACTCCTAGATATCTAATACTATCAACTCTAGCAATATTGTTGCATGTGCAAATATTCGAAACGGAATGGTCGCAAGTATGTGCTTTCAGACTAAAGTTGATGTTAGGTTGTGTCACTTTATAAATGGAAAACGTTAGAAATTTGGTTTTATTTATATTGAGAGTTAATAGATTTGAATTCAACCAGCTGGAGACGTGTCGAATACCTGACTCAGCGACTTCTTTTAGCCTATCCCATGTACCTGCATGGAAGATGAGTGCAGTGTCATCGGCATAGGTATATATTTTACAATTTTGGATTTGATAATTACAGAGATCATTTACGTAGATCAGGAACAAGGTAGGTCCAAGGACACTACCTTGTGGTACGCCGTAGGAGATGTTTGTTGGATTGCTGATATATTTACCGAGTTTAAGTTGGTTTTCACGGTTAGACAGGTAGTCAGTGAGTAAAGCATGGGGCAGGCCTCGCACACCAATATTGTGTAGCTTTTTTAGAAGGATTGGTACAGAGACGGTTTCAAAAGCTTTGGCTAGGTCCAGAAAGACTCCAGCGCATTTGTTACCGGCATCCAGGTGATTACTAATTTCCTCAGTTAGGGCTATCACTGCGTCTTCTGCGTTTCTAAACCCGTACTGGTTTTTAGCTAACAGGTCAAATTGCAACAGGTATGTATTAAGACGATTATTTATAAGCTTTTCCAGGATTTTTGATAGAACCGGGAGAACTGAGATCGGTCTGTAATTGTCAACGTCGTCTCTGCACCCACCTTTATATATCGGTGTAACAATGGCTCTTTTAAATATAGATGGGAATCGGCCATGTTCAAAGCATAGATTGTAGACATGACTCATTATTGGCATAAGAATATTTCTAGCTTTTTTGATGAACGACGTAGAGATGTTGTCCCACCCTGGGGCAGAGCTATATGAAAGGTCGAGTATAATAGAGTTTATTTTTGATGGGTCAGTGTTAAGGAGTGCAAAAGAGTTAGATGGGGTTGATATTGTGTCCACTTTGCTATCAATATCAGTGGGCGAGCCTGTTAATTTTTCCGCCATGTCTTTGCCACGATTAGAAAAGTAACAATTAATAAAATTTGCAGATTCTAAGGGGGAGTTCTTTAGGGTAGTAAGTTTGGTTGTGTCGTCAGGTTTGTCTTTATTAGTGTAACAAATTGATTTTAATGTTTTCCACAAGGATTTTGAATTTTTTGCACGGTCTAATCTATTCCTATCGTAATTATTTTTAAGTTTCCTAATGAGTTTATGACAGTAATTTCTGTAGCGAGTGTAAGTAATTTTTAAGAGGTCGTTATTTGGATTTATTTTTACTTTAGTGTGTAGTTTGTCCCTATGTCTTATACACCGTAGAATTCCTGGTGTTATCCAGGGCTGGATGCGACGTTTCCTGTTGGGTATCGTAGTTATTGATCGATTGTTGTGCAATGCCGTAGAAATTGTATCAACCAGGCACTCGGCAGCTTGAACTGGGTCTTGACTTTCTAGTATCACTGTAATTTTAGACTTTATTTCATTTGAAGCACCATCAAAATCTACTGAGGCTCTGGTTTTCACAACATTATGGTACAGTGGCTTATACATAAGGTTTATGATAACGGTGGAGTGATCGGTTGGTGCGTTGGACAGAACAAGAGACTTCGCGGGTAATGACGTTTTGAGCATCATGTGGTCGTAACACATTTTATCACGCGTAGGTAGTCTATGACCCGGGAGAAGACCATGATATGCAAGCGTGGTTAGGCAGTTATTGCAATTAGGGTCGGTTGAGTTCAGTTTTATGTCTATATTAATATCACCCGTTATAATAATATTTTCATATTGTTTATAATTTTGAAGTTGTAATTCTAAAGAAGATATAAAGTCGTCAGTATTTCTAATTGAAGGGCTACGATATATACCAATAACTACAGTGTCTTTAAGTGTAAGTACAAGGCAAGAGGCATTGCTAATATTAGGTTCAGATATTGCGGAGTTGAGAGTCTTGCTAACGTAAAATATAACTCCGTCACATTGGTTTATACATTTCAAAATGATGTAAATGAAAATGAATAATCAACTGCAATCCCTAACATTATGACATACTCATCTCATGATCATGATCATGATCATACTCAAGTTAATGAAGTCGAAAGATTAAGCTTACGCCACATCTAAGTAGTGTTAGTACGTCGCACCTTGCTCGCTAACTATGGGCCTCATAAGGCTCAGAGTCACACAGCGGACGATGGAGCGAGCTATGCTCGGAGTATCTCTGCGTGATTGAATCAGAAATGAGATCCGCAGAAGAACCAAAGTCACCGACAACCAACGAGTCGAGCTAAAGTAGCAATGGGCTGGGCACTTAGTTCGAAGAGCCGATGGACGTTAAGGTGCTGGAATAGCGACCCCGCACTAGTAAGCGCAGTGTTGGTCGACCCCCCACCAGGTGGACTGACGACATCAAGCGAGTCGCAGGCATTCGCTGGATGCAGGATAATTTTAAATACTATATAATATTATATATATATATAGTATTTAGTATTAAAAAAAAAATCCATACTGAATTTTGTCTTAAGTTATATTTGTTTCCGGACGACCATTTGCCGTCTCATCCTTCTCGCGCTTTCCCTCTTTCTCTCTCCTCAAGACGGTGGAATAAACAAGACGATTTTAAGGTGCAGAGTGCTATCTGAAGTTTTATTTTAAAAACCATATAAATGTGAACCAGTAATTTTATCTTGCAATAAGCACTAATCATAATCTAGGTATTCTACCAAAGGAAAAGCGAATTGTATAACATTAGTGGTTCTTCATGCAGGATGAAACGAAATTTTAAAGTAAGTCATTCGCCTTGGAGAGAGCCGCCTAGCGGGGAGTTCTAATGCCTCGGGAATTGATTATTTCCACCCTCGGTTAACAATCTACTATACCTAGATAAGACACCGTTTGATTCAGCACAAGTAGGCATTTTTCTAAGTCGACATTCCCACAGAAATTTGATCTAAGCGAACGAAACCGCGGGGCAAAGCCAAAACTAGTAATTTACGTCACAATGTAAATCAAGATGCTTTTTGATTACCGCCGCACAGAAACTGAGGTCACGACGATCGTCGAGTTTCGACCTCTCTAATTACAACATCGTATTATACGAAATATTAATTCGTTTATTATTTATGGTTGTCTTAATCCCTTTACGCAGTAGTCTTAGTAGTGATATATTCCATTCGCAGCTTAGGTTATGAACTGATGAATTGACCATAGATTTACGATTTGATACAAGATGGAATTGATTTAAAAAAACATACATATAGCCGAACATAAAACCTCCTCCTTTTTGAAAGTCTGTTAAAAAGAAATGCTAAAGCCATACTCGATTTACACTGCTTATGATCTAACAAATTATAGCTTGGCAAGTTAATATGCGGGCGACGATGGGAACGAACTGCGCGAGTATGAAGTCGTGCGAGCGGGGCATCGCTATCCCCCTCCCGGCCCGCGCGGACCATCGGTAGTGTTATGACCGAGTTTGTCAAGCTATAGTCAATAGTAGATTGTTATACAAGGGGCTTTTTTAAATACTCGCTTTTTAATTTCATTTTTTTCACATGAGAAAAAGGCAAAGGTATTACACCGTAAAGGATGTCCCATGTCTTCAAATCTCGCTCTATTCGCAACTCTATAAAAATTTAATAAAAAAATAAACGCATTACACAGACAAGAACGCTGCATTTCATTCCAATTTAAAGTTTTTTATTTATTTTTCAAAACAATCGGGGCCTTACCTATAATGATTCCATTTTCGAATAAAACCTCGGCTAGTAACCTTGGCTAGTACTCGTAACAGACAAGAATTAAAAAAAAACAAAATTACTTTAGCCCCTAGACGCTAAAATGTTTGTTTAGCCCCGCTGTGGAGTGGTAATATGACAGTGTTTTTGAGCTAGAGTAGTGAAAATATAATTTCATAATTCATTTATTTTAAGTATAATATTAAATGATTTGGTTACATATAAAATGTTATTCAAAAAATATTAACTCCTATAACTAATTTGTTCTAAGCTTATTATCAAATTTCATTTTCAATTATTTAAGAAAAAGTTCCTAATTGTTCTAAGCTTATTAACAAATTTATTTTCTTTTTTAATTTAAGAACAAGTTAATTATAATTATTTTATTAGGGTCGGGATATGACCTTTGCTTTCAATTCAGAGTATCTTCGAATACGTTCCAGGGCATGAACCTCCAATTTTTTTAGTTGTGTGCATTTTAAGAAATTAAATATCACGCGTCTCAAACGTTGAAGGAAAACATCGTGAGGAAACCTGCATACCTGAGAATTTTCTTAATTCTCTACGTGTGTGAAGTCTGCCAATCCGCATTGGGCCAGCGTGGTGGACTAAGGACTAACCCCTCTCATTCTGAGAGGAGACTCGTGCGCAATAGTCAGCCTAATATGGGTTGTTAATGATAAAAATTTGATTTTTTGTTTATTTGTTATTCCAATATTAAAATATTAACTACCAAAACAAAACCTTTTTGATGGCCTCCGTGGCGAAGTGGATTTACAAGACGGAGGTCCTGGGTTCGATCCCCGGCTGGGCCGATTGAGGTTTTGTTAATTGGTCCAGGTCTGGCTGGTGGGAGGCCTCGGCCGCGGCTAGTTACCACCCTACCGACAAAGACGTACCGCCAAGCGATTTAGCGTTCCGGTACGATGGCGTGTAGAAACCGAAAGGAGTGTGCATTTCATATACTCCTAACAAGTTAGCCCGATTCCATCTTAGATTGCATCATCACTTACTATTAGATGAGATTGTAGTCAAGGGCTAACTTGTAAAGAAAAAAAAACCGCTTAATTCTGTTAAGTTAAATGAACTCTTAACTAAAAATCGAACCCAGGATCTTTCGCGTTAAGCTAAAATTACGCTTCCTAGGTGAGTTACAATCTGCAATCACCATCCCATTAGGAGTCGAGTTGTTATTATAATATACTAATTTGCCTTGAATCATCTCTTCAGTCCATACGCGGCCGCTCTGCTTACAAGACGGCATTGCGCGGTCGGGTTTCCTATTCCGCGTAATAAATAAATGTAATAAATACTCAAAATTAAAAACCTCATTCGCAATGACATTGAAATAAAAATACACGAATCCGGATGTAGGCATTGCGAGAGAAAAAAAAACAAAACGCGAGAGGAATTAAAAAATCAAAGGTTCTTAATTCAAAATTTATACTCATACCAACAGTGTTGCGATAAATAAATGTAGATAATTAAAATTACATTTTTTTTTTTAAGTTTTACGTACGTTTCGTTCTGAAATATATTTCATTATTTTATAAAAGATTTATGGTTGTGAAAAATGAAGCTTTTGCTGTTTTTATTGTTTTGTGTTTGCGTTAAGTTGGTGCACCTTCAGGGGCCTGGGTCGGGATCGAATGGAAATTGTAAGTTTATTAAATTAAATTTAAATCTATACTAATATTATAAAGCTGAAGAGTGTGTTTGTTTGATTGAACGCGCTCATCTCAGGAACTACTGGTCCGATTTGGAAAATTCTTTCAGTGTTAGATAGCCCATTTATCGAGGAAGGATATAGGCTATATTTATCCTCGTATTCCTACGGGAACAGGAACCACGCGGGTGTAACCGCGCGGCGTCTACTAGTATCATAATAGAGCCGCGATAGCCCAGTGATGCCACCTCTGCCTTCGATTTGGAGGGCGCAGGTTTAAATCCCGTCAGGAGCATGTTCCTCCCAACTTTTCAGGCTAAGAAATTAAATATCACGTGTCTCAAACGGTGAAATAAAAACATCGTAAGGAAATCTGTATACTTAGGAATTTTCTTAATTCTCTACGTGTGTGAAATCTGCCAATCCGCGTGGTAGACAGTTAGCCTAAACCCTAAATTCTTAGGGGAGATTCGTGCTCGACAGTGAGTCGAATAATGGTTGGTAATAATAATTAATATAATCAAAAGTCAAAGTCAAAATTCATTTATTTCAATTAGGCTTAGTTTACAAGCACTTTTGAAAGGTCAAGATTGTCATAATTTAATGGTGGTAATAATAGTCGAAAACTTAAAACTAAAGTTACGAGGGTTCCAAACGCGCTTTGGTCCAAGAAGAGCCCACAACAAACTCAGCCAATGAACAGACCAGCTAGCTTTTTCACTATTTTGGTCTTTATAATAAACATTAAACAACAAATCAATTGACAAAATGTCATCTACTATGATATCCACTTGTAAGCACCGGATGACATTTGTATTTTGTATCATTGCAATATGTAGATGAAATTTTGTGCCAATTGATTTGTAGTCTAGTTTTCTAGACTAGATTCTTTTCATCATAAAAATGGAACCGACTTCAAACACGATTTTAACACAAAATCACTAAACCGATATTCATGAAAATGAAATGGGACCGATCTGGAAGTATACTCTTTCAAACAAAAAAAGAATTTTCAAAATTGGTTACAAAATGACGGAGTTATGAGGTAACTAACATTAAAAAAACCGTATCGGATTGAGAATCCCCTCCTTTTTTGAAGTCGGTCAAAAATGACAGTGACGCCTGCTCGCCCAGATACAACGGAATGTAATTCGGCTAGTTACGTGGTTAATTTGTAACCGATAATAGCAAACTTAACAAACTTGTTTGATAACGATAGTGTAATGCAATTTAAAATTATAATTAGGCGAGTGAAAGTAATAAAGTTTAGTTGTAATTACCTACTTTTAACTACTTAGATGAAATTGATTAATTTTATGTTAGGCTTGGTGTTGTGATAAGAGGTTTATCTCAATATCCGAATCCGATATGGGCCACAAATCATTTACGTGCAGTTGTTAGCAACCTTTTGGAAGTTTCATAAAGGGAATGCCCACCCACACACGGGGGCATGCCCACAAGGGGGTCGGCCCCGGGAACCCAGATATCGTCGTCGTTATCAACCCATATACGGCTCACTGCTGAGCTCGAGTCTCCTCTCACAATGAGAGGGGTTAGGCCAATAGTCCACCACGCTGGCCCAATGCGGATTGGCAGACTTCACACACGCAGATAACTAAGAAATTCTCTGGCGTGCAGGTTTCCTCACGATGTTTTCCTTCACCGTTTGAGACACGTGATATTTAATTTCTTAAAATGCACACAACTGAAAAGTTGGAGATGCATGCATTATTGTAAATTCTTCGCAAATTCTGTAAGATTTATGTATAGTTTAATCTTTTACCTTAAGTTTTTAACCGGACTCAGCAGTAAATGTGAATGCCTGTCACATTTACTGCTGAGTCCGGTTAAAAACTTAAGGAAAAAAATAAAGACGGCTGCAATAGTCCAAGAATTTTGTAACTGATTTATGTCTAATGTTTTCTGCTGTCATTGTTGGCATTTCAAATAAATAAAAATAAATAAGATGTTGATGATGATTCTAAAGCACGGTTGGTCAACCGGTCGATAGCGATCGATCGGTCGGTCGATCAATAGATTATGGACAAGATCAATAATATCGATTGTCTCATAGCATTGACAAAAACTATAATTGCTTTGTTTCCTTTACTAGCTGAGTCAACAGGCGTTGTCTTTTCCAAACATTGGTTTACACATAGTTAGTATGCTTTTACTAGCTGTTTGCTTGCTTGGTTTTTATGAGACAACCACGCGGGAAAAACCGCGCGGCGTCAGCTAGTCTATACTTATAATAAATCTGTAGAGAGGTCAATCCTGTACATGAAATATATTTCCAAAATAACTATCAGGGGGGTGATTAGTGGTCGATACTGATGCCAAAAATGTAATCAGTAAAATTTTTGTCTGTCTGTCTGTATGTTCTTTATAGAAACAAAAACTAATCGACGGATTTTAACGAAACTTGGTACAATTATTCTTCATACTCCTGGGCAGGTTAAAGTATACTTTTCATTACGCTACCGTCAATAGGAGCAGAGCAGTGAAGGGAAATGTTGAGAAAACGGGATAAGTTACTCCATTTTTTAAGCTTCCGTCGCCGTCGCATGATCCCTACCATAGGGGTAGTAGGATAGGTAATACGTAGTAACCATTACCATAGGTAGGTAGGTAGGGTAGGGTAGGCGTAGTAGTAGGGTTTCACGCAGACGAAGTCGCGGGCGTCAGCTAGTGTCTCATAAAAATCAATATATTCAAACCTAGTCATCGTCCTCATTCTTAAATGAACCTGGGACTTCCTATTACTGCTCGTCAGTAATGGATTGACCAATTTTGATTACGTCAAAGTTATCTGCGAACCGGTCTAGTGCAATCCGGTAGCCGGTAGCTCGCCGGATGTTACATACTATGTCTTAGATAGCGAAGACAGACTGGCTATACGCAAGCCTAATTAAGAGCGCGCAGCGCGTCGGATAAAATTCGAAGCGCAAACGAGACGCCGAATTATGACTTTCACGTGAGTGAAAAGCACGGAGCGATTGACGCGCGACGCAAATTTGAGCGCCAAAACCGTTTTTACCTAATTGGAAGTAAATTAAACAACATAACGAAAAACAAAATGGCCATGTTCAAGATATATACCTAATTTTCTATACAAAACAAAAATTTAAGAAAATAAGTTTGCTTTTCCTGAGATATAAAGCAAAATATGAGCAAAACATGTATTTTTCAAAAAATAAACTATCGAGAAAAGTTTTACAAATTGTGTATTTTGTATAGTCATAACGAAGCTAACACTTTGAAATATCATTTACCCAAATATCAGGCTCCTAACTTTTCCAGAATCTGAGATCCAGAACCATTTGTAACCACCAAATTACATATTGCACACTCTTAATGAGTGAGGCTTTGACGACCTCTAGTAGTTGGTAGAGCTGTGATTATAACAGAAAGATCCTAGGTTCGAATCTCGGAAATTTTATAAGAATACCTGAATTTTATCTAGGTATGTCTTTATAATTTGTAAATATTTTGACGGCCTCTGTGGCACAGTGAATTTATACAACGATCCTGGGTTCGATCTCATTGAGGTTTTCTTAATTAGTCTAGTAATTATTGTTCTTTATGACGGTGGGAGGTTTTGGCCGTGGCTAGTTACCACCCTACCGGCAAAGACGTACCGCCGTAAATATTTTTTTTCTTATAAAACTTCTTAGAGAATATGGGTTAAATAAAACATCTTTTTTATATGACACTAAATTACTACTCAAACGGATTTTCATGAAATTGAAATGGGACCAATCTCTTTCAAAGAAAAACAGTCAATCAATCTCTGTCTTTTTTTTTAATTTTTTTATATTTATATTGCATGTAAATAGTTAATTTAGTTCGTTTTATAATATTGTAAATAGTTATTATTGATTTGTTGTTTAATTTAAAAACTGGATTTATGAAAAAAAATCAAGAAACCATTTTCAAAATTACACTTCACATTATTACTAGAAAGGCGAAAGTTTGTGTGTAAGTGTGTAAGTATGTTTGTTCCTCTTTTACGCTGCGTCTACTGAAGCGATCTGGCTGAAATTTGGAATGGAAATAGATTTCGCTCTGGATTAACACATAGGCTACTTTTAATCCCGGAAAAATCCATGGTTCCAGAGGGATTTGTAAAAACTGAATTCCACGCGGACGAAGTCGCGGTCATCCGCTAGTTGGTTAATAAATGACGAATTTATGAGGTTAACAAACAATGAAAAAAAAATACATACGCGTCAATTTATGAACCCCCAGCTTTTTTGAAGTCGATTATAAAAATACATGGAATACCCTGCAGCAATGTAAAGGACATACAATTTGAAATTCCAGTTCACAAGGAAAAGGTAATTTTCGTGTGACAGTAAACGTAAAGGGAAATCCCAGCCGCTGGGGGCGCGCCGACGTCGTTACGTACAGCCTTCCACGACAGGTTTACTGCCAAAGATTTTATACTATTAGACATGTCACTAAGGTTACTTATTTTACCCGATTGCGTCAGAAGGAGTGTAATGTTTTTCGAGCGTATGTATGTATGTGGGTATGTGGGTATATGGGTATGTGTCAATTGCCTCATTGGTCCCGTGGTTAGCTGGTTCAGCTACGGATAATGAGGTCCAGGGTTCGAATCCCGGGACCGGCCAAAAACAAAAAAAATAGGTCATTGGGATTTTTCTTACAAGGAAAATCTTAATAGCAGCCTGGAGTTGGAAACTTGGCGGTGTTAGTACACCCCCGTGCCTCGGAGAGCACGTAAAGCCGGTCTTGTGCCTGATCTCTCACCGGTCGTGTCGGTCTTCTGTCCCATCGGATTTTCAGAGCGAGGAAAGAGAGAGTGACCGAAAAGTCGGTCGGGAGCATATTATTATTATGTGTTTATGTTTGTATGTATGTTCATTTCTTTGGCACGCTATACAGCCCAAACGGCTGGACGGGTTTTGACATATGAGATGTCATTGAGTTCGTCAGAACTGTGATAGTGACATAGGCTGTATAAATTTTCAAAATGGCGCCCGTAAATGAAAAAAAAGGTAGGTAAGTTTTTTTTACTTTATCCTATATGGGTATCAATTAAAAGGTCGTAAAACGACCATTCCAAAAATTTATATTTATATGTGTGTATACATATGTATATACATATATAATGTAATATATATATTACTGTTTTAACACAAATTATCGAAAAAAGCTAACCATATTGAGACCATCAAAGTAAAATTTACTAACTAGAATGTATTCAAGTCAGGAATTACATTGTCTATGCTTAGTAAATTTATATTTTAAAAAAACATTATTATAAAAACTATTCAACACAAAAATAAATTTTCAATTCGAAGAAGTAGTTTCTGAGATCAGCGCGGTCCATTAAACAAACACCTCACTTTTGAAATATTACCATAGCAAATATTAAAAAAAAAACACTAACAGAAAAAGTTAAACACGAGTACAAGCTACAAATCTGAAATACAGACAAAAAACGAACGAATCAATTTAAAAAAAAATACACACACGTAAATGCAAAAATGACTAAAATACATGACCTTTGGACAATCAAAGAGGTTTTAAGCGTGAATAATTCTTCGGTTAAATTAAAAAAAAAAGCTGTCAGACGCGATCCGGTCGCTGGACCTTGAAAATGACCGCGTGGCCTTCGCGGAGCTCTGATATGATCCACTGGCACATAAAAAAATCGTTTCATCCAAATTAATTGCATCATCATTCCTATATACCATGTTGAGGGAAAACCCTGAACTACGGCATTATTTATTTAAAGTCGATACTAAGAATAATGTAGCGACTCTAAATAAATAGATTATAAGAATAAGAGAGACTAATAGCCCAGTGGATATGACCTCTGCCTCTGATTCTGGAAGATGTTGGTTCGAATCCGGTCCGGGGCGTGCACCTCTAACTTTTCAGTTGTGTGCATTTTAAGAAATTATATCACGTGTCTCAAACATCGTGAGGAAACCTGCATACCAGAGAATTTTCTTAATTATCTGCGTGTGTGAAGTCTGCCAATCCGCATTGGGCCAGCGTGGTGGACTATTGGCCTAATTCTGAGAGGAGACTTGAGCTCAGCAGTTAGCCGAATATGGGTTGATAATAAATGAACATTATAAGAATAGCATACAGATTAAAAAATAGTAATATTTTTTTAAGTGAGTACACTAGGTGTTTTTACCTCTATGAAAAACTAGTGGACGCTACTTCGTCCGCTTGAAATTCAGTTTTTGACGAATTCCGCGGGAGCCATGGATTTTTTTTGATGAAAAGTATGTGTGTTAATGTAGATTAAAAACTATTTCCATTCCAAATTTCAGCCAAATCGCTTCAGTAGCCGGAGCGCAAATGAGAAACAAACATACACACTTACAGACTTTCGCCTATAAAATATTAGTGTGTTTATTTTTTTTTTTTTTTTTTATCTATTAAAAAATTATAAATAAATCGACCCTCCCGCTGCGGGACATTTGAGTGCCCAAGCAACCGGTGGTCAGGGCTCCAGAGTGAGGAACCTCCTCACAATTAACCGTCTCAAGAATGACTGCCTTTCGGGGTGCGGTGCAATGTCACCATTCCAGCACCTTGGAACCCCAATGGCATCGGCTCATTAAACTATGTTCCCCGCTCATTGCAACGCTCTTTCTACAATCGCTAACGCTTCGAAAACTAACAGGTGTATGGGAATGAAAGATCCGATCGATAACTTGGTCACGTGACCTGTGATAGCAAATGACATTACCATACATTTTTGAATTTAAGAATCTTTAGCGTTTGTAGAAAGAGACTCGACGTGCCACTTGGCTACAGGCCGGTTCGCGGCTCGCTGAGCTATGTCGTTGACTTCATATATACGATACGATATTCCTTTACGATCCTGATACGACATAACGAACGACAATGCAACACAAACACAAGCTACACAGCGTCTTCGCCGGCGAAGACGAGGTCCCCGATATCTGACGTCACCCAGACGTGGGCTTTTTAACTCACGACCCGGGGGCATCCCGACTGATACACTCAAGCCAAAACACCCTTCCCGAACGGCCCTCTCGAGGTTCGAGTCTCAGAGGAGACGCCCTTAGAGAGTCGTTCCGCCCATCTACTCTGCTTCTGCCTTCGGGCCCCATCAGGCGATGCTTCTGCGCTCGCCCAAACCCCCCGGTGACGCCGCTGGGCTCCCATAAGGAGCCTACGGCACTTACACAATCTAAAAAAAAAATCTATTATGTATTTCATACTTTACAAATGAGTGAGTTCAACGCGCTCACGTCGACTCTATTTATTTATGAGTTTTTTATGATTATATATTTTTTGCCCGATTACTAAAGAAGAAGAAGTTTTTATAAATGTTAGGTCCAACAAGCCGCTTCATTGCGGGTTGGTGGGCTTAGGTGATAATGTTTAAACTGGAACTAATCATATTCAGATTAAATGAATCAAGAGTCAACGTCAATTAATTTATTTCAATTGAGCTTAGTTACTTACCAATCACTTTGAAACGTCAGTGAATGGTAATTAAATTATGGTGATAATTAAAGTCAAAAACAGTTACGTGGGTTAAAACGCGCCTTAGTTGTGGTAATGAAATGATAATAATGTATAATCTATATCCACACACGTGCTCTGCGAGGCACGGGATGTCACACAACCGATTGCCCGACTTAAGGCTTACCTTACCTACCTTACCATAACAGCCGATAGACGTCCACTGCTGGACATAGGCCTCTTGCATGGACCTCCAAGCACAACGGTCTCGAGCTGCCAGCATCCAGCGTATCCCTGCGACTCGCTTGATGTCGTCAGTCCACCTTCTGTTGGGTCGACCAACACTGCGCTTTCCGGTGCGGGGTCTCCATTCCAGCACCTTGGGACCCAAACGTCCATCGGCTCTTCGAACTATGTAGCCTGCCCACTACCACTTCAGTAACTTAAGCTTGTTAATGAGAATTTCTTGTAAGAGTATAACCCTTTTAAACAAAAACAGAACTTTTCAAATCAGTTCAGGAAGTCTTTGAAAAATCGGTGAACATACATAAAAAAAGAACAAAGATTCCAACGAACTGAGAACCTCCTCCTTTTTTTGAAATCGGTTAAACAAATCTCAATACTTCATACTCTTAGCTCGGCTCAGGATTTGTACATATGTATTCTGTGCTCAGGATTCGAACCCTGTACCTCGTGATCCCAAGTCACAAACTAAACTACACTAGACAAACGAGACACAATAATTACAGTAATTACATAATATAGAATTTCCTCAACACCTTTTTAGCTTAAAAGGAAAATTGCATGAAAAAATTCTCAGAATTCTGCCTTCATAATTAATTGCATACGTCATACAAACCTCTCAAATGAACGTTGGGTTTTGTTAGAAAAAACTGAGTTACAGGAAAACAAATATATTATTATTAAATATGTACCTACATAGAATAATAAATAATATATATATAATTATATAAAAATTATAGTTAGTTATTGTCTATTGTTACCTAGTCGTTATCAACCCATATTCGGCTCACTGCTGAGCTCGAGTCTCCTCTCAGAATGAGAGGGTTTAGGCCAATAGTCCACCACGCTGGCCCAATGCGGATTGGCAGACTTCACACACGCAGAGAATTAAGAAATTTTCTGGAGTGCAGGTTTCCTCACGATGTTTTCCTTCACCGTTATGTTAATAATAAATAAATAATAATACTTACCTATTTATATTAAACTAGCTGACTCCGCGCGGTTTCACACGCGTGGTTCCCGTTCCCGTGGGAATACGGGGATAATATATTATAATCTATAGCCTTCCTCGATAAATGGGCTATCTAACACTGAAAGAATTTTGCAAATCAGATCAGTAGTTCCTGAGATTAGCGCGTTCAATCAAACAAACAAACTCTTCATCTTTATAATATTAGTATCTAGATCAAATCAAAATTCATTTATTTCAAGTAGGCTTAGTTTACAAGCACTTATTCAACATCAAGGTTGTCTATTAGTAAAGACTCTACCACCGGTTAGGAAAGCAGGTTCTGTTCAGAACAGTCGATATGTCAATCTTCATTCGAAAGGTCAATCACGAAATCTCAAAAACCGCTTGACGTCCAAAGATGAAATTTGGCAGGGAGGTAGTTTAGAGATAGTAGAGGTCCGCTAAGAACAGATTTTGCAAGAGGGCCGGTTTAAGGAGGTCTAAAGGCGGATTAAATCGCGGGCGTGCGCTAGTAATAGATTAAACTCGATCGCGTGCAAAGATGTCGACTATTCCAGCATATTAATTGCTAATTAATAATACGTCTCGAGCTGTTTGAGGCACCATTAAACTAATCTCTGACTAAATACCTATTCTACGCGTAATTGTACTTCCGCTGGCGTCATGCGGCGCATTGTAAACGTCTTAAAGGTCGTAACTCATTATAGTCACCCGTGACCCGACCCGCATCGTCTCGCCTCGTCGTTCTTCGTATGGGCATACGCTCATTACATCAACTCCGTACCATCACCAGATCGCCTCGCTCGCGTACCCCTACACTACCCCTACCCTACCCATTAAGGCTGCACACAAGACGGAAGTTTGAAAAATGGAGTAACTTGTCCCGTTTTCCCAACATTTCCCTTCACTGCTCTGCTCCTATTGATCGTAGCGTGATGAAAAGTATACTATAACCTGCTCAGGAGTATGAAAAACAATTGTACCAAGTTTCTTTAAAATCCGTTAAGTAGTTTTTGTTTCTATAACGAACATACAGACAAAAATTTTACTGATTGCACTTTTGGCATCAGTATCAATCACTAATCATCCCCTGATTTGATTTGATTGAGTTATTTTGGAAATATATTTTATGTACAGAATTGACCTCTCTACAGATTTATTATAAGTATAGATGATCGAAGAGTCACTCTATACTTTCAATCGTCGCAGCCATTTGGCTAAGAACTCATCCGTAGCTATAAATATATTCGTTTTTTGCACCAACAAATCAACAATGTTGTTCTACTAGTGATAAATAACAATAAGTAATTAGATGATATGAATATTGAAGAGTTCACACAGATTGTGTAGGTATAGGTAATTGTGTTTGTTTGGAAACACATCGGTTTTTCCTCAAACCGTCAAAGGGACGTATACGTAAAAAGCTGTCAAGGTTACTGACTACGGTAGCTGACATTTACGAGTATTTGCGAATAAAGTATACGTTTTATGAATTACTTATACAATGCTGTTGCTATAGACTTCCTTTAACGGTTAAACATTTATAGCATCACTTTAAAAATCAAAATTGTTTTGATTTTTTTGTGGTTCTACTGCTGAAAACATGTGTTCTACTATATTTTTTCTGATTTTTTTTTATTGAGAAATAATACAGTATGAGAAATCCTACTGTAGTGGCCGAAGACAGCGCCCCTCAAACGCAGGCGGGGCCCATGAGCGCCCGCGATGGGCATCCGTTTCCACTAGGAGATCGGCGGTACACCGTGTCCTAGTTCGCCGTCAACTAGTAGTAGTGCGATCGGTTAATCTAGACTGACCTTAACAATCGGCGAAGCCCCTTTGGGGGCAACAAGCGCCGTTGGGATCCCCTCTGCTACGCCCAGTGATCCACGTAGTTCAGGTTATGTGTATTGTGTTGGTCGTTGGTGTGAGTATCGATGTATTGTGGATCACTCACCCGTCAGCAAAACCCCAAGCACAGGAACAAAACACGCCACAAAATCACGCGTTCTATGCCGATTACATAGGTCAAAACCTCGGACACAAATTATAGTCAAATCACTCGATAAATGCGCAACCAAGATCGAGTCAAGCTTAATTGCATAATATAATATTATAAACGCGAAAGTTTGTATGGATGTTATTTAGTGGCGGCACCTGAACTGGGTCCTAACTGAAAATCAGTGCTGCATACTTGTTTTTGGATAGGAAGTATGTAGCAAAATGCTGAGTTAGGGCCTTTTTCTAGGTTATGCGACATATTGCAGGGCTGTAAACGACGCGAATTAACATTATTTATTTGCCATTTAATGTTGTTGTATTTATCTGAGTATAAGTAAATGGTGAAATGGAACGCGTGTGGTGACAGCAAACGTCACTTAATGTCAGAAAAATCAAAACGTCACTCGTTGACAACTAATTTAAAAACCAACGACTTTTCCTTTACCCGAGCAACGGTCACCACTTACGTCTCCAAAGAAATAAGCCGATTTTACCAAAAGCTGTGTTTTTATTGAGCCTGGCCTTTACAAGGGCGTTCTTCTTTTTTTTGCTCTAGCTATAAGCTATATATTTAGGATTTATTATTGTAATGTGTGGCACTGCCTAAAAATAAAGATATTTCTTTGAGAATATATATTTCTTGATTTCTTTCATATTTTTCTTGATGTTTGGGTGTTTGTTACTCTTTATCGCCGCTACTACTGAAGCGATTTGGCTGAAATTTGGAATGGAAATAGATTTTACTCTGGATTAACACATAGGCTACCTTTTTATCCCGAAAAAATCCATGGTTTCCCGAGATTTGCGACAACAGATGATTTTGATGTTATGAACGTTTGTGATATAATATAAAAAAAGAATCGGCCAAGTGCGTGTCGGGTCTTTGTTTCTTTTTTTTTTTATTCTTTACAAGTTAGCCCTTGACTACAATATCACCTGATGGTAAGTGATGATGCAGTCTAAGATGGAAGCGGGCTAACTTGTTAGGAGGAGGATGAAAATCCATACCCTTTTTTGGTTTCTACACGACATCGTACCGGAACGCTGGAACGCTAAATCCTGGAGCCAGACCTGGACCAATTAAGAAAATCTCAATCGGCCCAGCCGGGAATCGAACCCAGGACCTCCGTCTTATAAATCCACCACGCATACCACTGCGCCACGGAGGAAACGCAGTGTAGTGTTCCCCAGATTAAATTAGTACTGTTATCCCTTATGTCATCATCATATCAGTCGATGGAGTCCACTGCAGGACATAGGCCTTTTGTAGGGACTTCCAAATTTCACGATCCTGCGCCCCCCGCATCTAGCAAAGCTTTGCGACTCGCTCGATGTCGTCAGTCCACCTGGTTGAGCAACGGTCGACCCCCAGACCAACACTGCGCTTTCCGGTGCGGCGTCGCCATTCCAGCACCTCGGGACTCCAACGTCCATCGGCTCTTCGCTTCGCTACTCGTTGAGCTATGTCGGTGATTTTGATTCTTTTGCGGATCTCCTCATTTCTGATTCGATCATACAGAGACACTCCGAGCTTAGCTCGCTCCATCAACCGCTGTGTGACTCTGAGCCTTCTTATGAGGCCCATAGTTAGCGACCAAGTCTCGGAACCATAGGTCATCACTGAAAAAGACTTTTATCTTCAGGCACTGAGGAATTTCGGACGAAAAGATATTCCTTATGTAATACACAAAAATACCGATAACTATACCCCGCACTATATGATAGACGATAAAAATACTTACTTATCCTTACTTTGCATGTAGAGAAGAAACCCAAAAACATTATTTTTTTTCAAATTTTCTTTTTATCACTATAAAGGCGTAATTAATATATCCATACCAAAATTTCATTTTTCGAGTTTTAACAGGCTCAGTTATCTTACTGACAACTTTATCTTATACTAGCTGACACCGCGCGGTTTTACCCGCGTGGTTCCTGTTCTCGTAGGATACGGAGATAATAAATACCATATAGCTTTCCTCGATAAATGGGCTATCTAACACTGAAAGAATTTTTCGAATCGGACCAGTAGTTCTTGAGATTAGCGCATTCAAACAAACAAACTCTTCAGCTTTATAATATTTGTATAGATTTATAGTGAATAAAATTTTCGATTAATTAAATTGTAACGTAAGGGTTTAATTAATTTATTCAAAAGGGCATCCAATTGAAATAATAATGTCAAGAGGATGCGAGTCTTATAATAGTCCTAGTTGTGGGACTGTCAATTTTAGCGCATCCATGCAAATGACCGCAAATGACTGTGCTAAGTGACAACGAAGGTCTACAATATAATTAAATCTTTATGTGTCACCTACTTTAATACTGAGACCACAGATTTTTAGACTTGTTACTATTTTGTGCCTCAAAATCACCGTAAAAAGTGATACGAGTTATGGGACGTGAGGGTCCCAAGGTGCTGGAATGACGACCCCATGCCGTAAAGCGCAGTGTTGGTCTACCACTAGGCGGACCGAGGACATCAAGCGGGTTGCAGGAAGCCGCTGGATGCTGGCGGCTCGAGACCGATTTGCTTGGAGGTCCATGCTAGAGGCCTATGTCCAGAAGTGTCCATCGGCTGTTAACTTTGACTATTTAGACTATGGACTAAAATTCATCGACAAAAAAGTCTACAGAATATACAGGAAGAAATTTTTTTTAGTACAGATATTTTTATATTTTGTACATAAACAAAATTTAATGATCACGTATTTTTTCTTTTTTTTTTTAACTCAAAAATAACAAAGTTATCGTTAGCTAAAGTTTAAACATTTAAACAGAATTTGAGGGTCACCCTATCGCTGTACTAGGTAATAGCACAGTAAAAGGCAACTACAAAATCAGCTGGTAGGTACTAGGTTAGCGAGCGCCCGCGCAGAGGGCCGAGGGCCGATGGTTTATTTATTTTTGTACCTATTATTTTTTATAATAATTAAAGGTCGTCACTTTTGAGTTGAGTATCGATTTTCCCTTCATACTTTATTGGGCTTAGGATCAATCATCAATAATGCGTAGTAATAATAATAAAAATTAAAACAGAGACTATAAAAATTATGAACTTTCGATTGGAATAATGAAATACAAATGATGATTATTATTACGCAAACTTTTGCATTAAAGCATGATTCGACTTAAATGCGCAAGCGACGGCAGATTGTCTGTCACTGGTCGCCCTTCGGCAATTTGGCAGGCGTCCTCAGCGATTTTTCGATCCCCTCACCCCTGCCACCCCCGTCAGCCGAAGCCGAAGCGATATGACTACTGCCGGTATTTCTTTGTCGGCGTCTTACAAAGTGCCGCCAGCAGTTGCGCAGTTTGTTTGGGAATGTGTCCATTATTTTGTTATTTCTGAGACATAAATTGAAAAAAAAAATTACATAAAATGTATCGAATTGTTTGTAGATTTATGTTCTATTAATGATACAGAACCACGAAAAAAAATGTCCGCACTAAAGTCCGAATCACCCTGTATACATAGAATATTCGATTAATTGATCGATTTTTTGTTGTTCCGTCAAAAGAATTGATTCTTTTTAGAAATTGTTTTTATTAGAAATTTGTTAAATTTAATGCAGAAATACTTACAAATGAAACGTTTCTCCATCTTTTACTAACCTACAAGATTTTAGCCGTTTTTAATGCCATTCAAGTACACAAACCGGCATTTTTAGGCAGCTCTTTACACGACGAAAACGATTACAACAATGAAACATCGATTCTATAGCAACAGTTTTTGTAAACGCATTAGATCATTGATTTTTTAACTTTGCCAGAGGGGTAACGGTTAGCGAGGCAGGTCCATTTATTATTGGTCGAAGGCTGTTAATGATGATGATGAACGAAATTTAGACTTTGACTTTGACTTGTTGCAGTGCGTCTGTGCGTGGTGGAAGGGCGCGGCCCTTTCAAACGCGGCGCGATCTTCTGCCCAATGCTGGACGAGGAGGACTCAGGGCTGGAGTGTGTGCTGGGAACTGATCAGTGAGTACTATAGCTTGTATACAGAGAATTGTGATGGACCGGCCAATGCATAGCTTTAAGCAATGTGTTAAAAAACATTTACTTAGTCGAGGTTACTACAACATTGATGAGTTCCTTAACGATAAAAGCGCTTGGAGACCATTGGATCAGCTTCCACCTTCACACAGGAAATAAAACTATAAGAAATTGTAATTGTTATCAATTGTAAATTATAATACTGTATGACTTTTTCGAAAGAGCAACTGTTGAGTTTCTTGCCGGTATCTTCTCAGCAGAACCTGCCTTCCGAACCGGTGGTAGAATCTTTACAAATAGTCAACTGACGTGTCAAAAGTGCTTGTAAACTGAGCCTACTTGAAATAAATGATTTTTGATTTTGATTTTTGAGGATTTGCTTATACTTGGATGCAATCTTTAAAACCTTGTCCAGAAGGGGCGAATTCGTGGCGAATCGTATCGCGCGAATTCATACGCGCGTTGTCGAAGTACTAGACATCAATATCGCGTACACAGACCCTCGACTCGCGCGTGATTCGCGCGTATTGCGCGCGAGTCAAGATACTAGGGACGCCTTGTTGCGTCCAGTTAACGCGCGAACTCTAGAGCGAGTGCGCGTTCAACTCCATGTTTCATACTGAATTCCTCCCCAAATGCTCGCGTGTAATACGCGCGAGAGAATCGCGGCGAAGTCGCCCTTTCTGGACAAGGTCTAAGAAGTCTCCAAAATCAAACGCGCGTGTCATCACGAGCTGAGATAGTACGAAGTGTCCTGTCAACTAGATAGGGAGTAGTGGGAAGCCGAATGCTGGCGACATAGGCGATTAGCTAATTTTTGTCGTGACGTTCGATCAGTCCACACCTTTTGTTGGATAATCCTTCTTGGAGTACCACACAAGTCTCCACTCATGTCATTCTCCCCGACTATCCTTTTGGGATAGGATAGCGATAGAATGACTTGAATGGAGAAGGGGAGTGTTATTATTAACTTTTTTTTTTATTCTTTACTAGTTAGCCCTTGACTACAATCTCACCTGATGGTAAGTGATGATGCAGTCTAAGATGGAAGCGGGCTAACTTGTTAGGAGGAGGATGAAAATCCACACCCTTTTTTCGGTTTCTACATGACATCGTCATGCCAAGCGATTTAGCGGGACGCTAAATCGCTTGGCGGTACGTCTTTGTCGGTAGGGTGGTAAATAGCCACGGCCGAAGCCTTCCACCAGCCAGACCTGGACCAATAAAGAAAATCTCAATCAACCCAGCCGGGGATCGAACCCAGGATCTCTGTTTTGTAAATCCACCGCGCATACCACTGCGTCACGGAGGCCGTCAAAACTAGTTTTAAAATACGTCTTTAACCCTACATCCATCGGTCACAAGTTCGTGACTTCACTTAAGGTTATTCACTGCCACTCGAGGGTTTATTAACATTCTTAGTGGGAATGGTTAGACCTGATAGGTTCCCATTCAATAATTGTGTTTTGCTCTTTTAATCCGCTTGTAATAACCCATTTTTCTGATACGCGCGAGGTGACGCCCTGCTTCTCAAACAATCTCGAGGCTTATTCTCTTTGCAGAGCTCTACAATAGTCAAAAATGCCACTGAAAACAATTCCCCTGTCTTCCAGGCTGGATTGTCTTCGTCGCATCAGCAAGGGTGCTGTGGACTTCGGCGTGTTCAGTCCCGAGGACCTCATCGCGGCGCAGTGGGCTAACATAGACGTGCTGGTCACCGACGAGCTGAGGAGTCGGTTCAGTAAGTACCCGCATTCTACGCTAGTGGGGAAAGTTGTATTTTGTACTCTAGTAAAAGTGGCGTCATCTAGTTGTGGGTCATCTTCTCCTGAGTGAAGGCGGGACTCAGACCAATCACCAATAGGGATAAGAATTTCAGGATTTTAGTTTACAGTAAAAAAAACAAAATCATCATCATTAATATAAAGATAATGTGCACACTTCATTAAAGGGTGATTAATATTATAAAACAACCTATCATATCATCGATTTAAAACTAGGCTAAAAACACTAAAAAACGCTAAGTATATTAATTAATTATTAAGGTAGCGCCCAATTATAACTACTGAGGGCCTAGTAGCAGTTTGATACTGATACTATCGCGTTAACGTAAACGCGAATTTTTAAGGAATTTAATCAGCGCCACTAAGGCCTAACCTCTCTCGTTCTGAGAGGAGACTCGTGCTCAACAGTGAGCTGAATAGGTGTTAATGATGATATCTCTCCCCAGGGCCTTACGAGAGGAGCATAGTATCGGTGGTGAACCGCCGCATACTACCGGAGCGCCCGTCGTCGCTCGACTTCGTGCTTCGCAACACCACGCTGTGTCACCCCGGCGTCGGGGTCAACGACCTGCGCCCTCTCTCCGACACGCTCGCTGGGGTGAGTACCAGCGGCGAAGAGTTCATGCAACCCGATTCCCGCCGGGTTACCTTTTTTATTTATTCTTCACAAGTTAGCCCTTGACTACAATCTCACCTGATGGTCAGTGATGATGCATATTCAAATCTATGCATATTCATTGTTGTACTGTATCTAGTCTTATTATATTTTTTTTTTATTATTATTCTCTACAAGTTACCCCCTGACTACAATCTCACATGATGATAAGTGATGATGCAGTCTAAGATGGAAGCGGGCTAACTTGTTAGGAGGAGAATGAAAATCCACATCCCTTTTCGGTTTCTACACGACATCGTACCGGAACGCTAAATCGCTTGGCGGTACGTCTTTGTCGGTAGGGTGGTAACTATCTCGAAGCCTCCCACCAGCCAGACCTGGACCAATTAAAAAAATCTCAATCGGCCCAGCCGGGCATCGAACCCAGGACGTCTTGTAAATCTATCGAGCATACCACTGCGCGACGGAGGCCGTCAAGGTACTTTATTATGTACTACTATAGCTTGGCAAATTCGGTCCTCACACTCCTGATGGTCCGCGTTAGTCGGGTAGCGATGCCCCGCGCGCACGGCTTCACACCCGCGCCGCCTTTTTTTTTCCCCCGTCGCCCGCATATCAAGGAAAAACATCGTGAGGAAACCTGCATACACTTGCTTAGCTGTAAGGTCAACGACCATTGACCTGTCGGCGCGGGCGGTGGCGTTTGAAAATTGTGTCCATTATTTTTTTTTTTTTAAATCAAAAATGAAAATAAAACACTTATCTTAAAAACACTGTACTGAAAATATATTGTACTAGCTGACGCCACGCGGTTTCACCCGCGTGGTTCCCGTTCCCGTAGCAATACGGGAATAATATACAGCCTTCCTCGATAAATGGGCTATCTAACACTAAAAGAATTTTTCAAATCGGTCTTGTAGTTCCTGAGATTAGTGCGTTCAACCAAACAAAATCTTCAGCTTTATATTATTAAGTATAGATAACGATATAGAATAGAAACACCAAAAGACTCCAAAAGTATCACCTTGTATGTCTATCAAATCAAAATATATTTTCCCCAGTACCTGGAGTCCCTAATCATTCCCCGTGCGTGCGACCCGCTGCTGACGCTGACGGAGAACCGTATCAAGGCGGTGGCGCAGTTCTTCCACAAGGCGTGCAAGGCGGGCCCCTGGGTGCCCGACGCGGAGAGAGACGCTGAACTGAGTAATCACTTTTGTTATCTGTAATGCAGCGGGGAAGACTCCCACTTCTTTTTAGTTATGCCAAACATGACAGGGCCTGTAGGCAAGGACGATTGCAAACGCTTCAAAAATTCAAAAATGTATCGACAGGAGTGATCAAGATGTCGATCGGATCTGTCCCATACATTTTTCTAGTTTCGAAGCGTTAGTGTTTGTAGAAATAGAATCGACGTGCCACAGGTCTACAGGGTCAGATATTTTGATTGTGTAAGTAGCTTTAAGGACCTTAGTGGCGTCACTGATCACGAGCGCAGAAGCATCGCCTGAGGACAGAAGCAGATGAAATGGGCGGAACTACTCTCGAAGGATGTCTCCTTTGAAACTCGGATCTCGCCTTACAGGGCTGTTCTGAAAGGGTTTTTTGGCCTGAGTGTGTTTAGTCTCGATGCCACACCGATAGCGTAAGTAAAAAAACTCATGTCCGTGCGATAACATGACAGAGTGGTGTAAGATGCTTTTTCTGCCTGCATTTTTTTATTAAATTAAGGGGTAATCGAGGGGTCAGATACTACAGTAATGTTTCTGCCTGTGCCTAGACATTACATGATGTGTGACAAAATTTTAAAATTATACAGTAGAAAAAACATGGAAAAGACTCCTTTTTCCTTTTTAAACATGGCTTGGAACCAATGAAAATATACTCCTTGACATAAGATTAAAGTTTACTCCTTTGACATTAAGAGTTATTAACGAAATTAACTCGTGAGAGTGCTGAGTTCTGTCCAAGGATATCCATGGCAACCCTCGTGGGTCACGGGGTAACAGGGGTCAGGCAGTAGAAGCTATTCTGTGGTTCTCAACGTCTCGAGTGTGTGGCAGGATTTTCCATATTATCCCTTACATAAAACTGCAGTACTTTGTCAGGAATTCTTATTGCTATATATGTACACAGAGGGCAAGTACCCCACGCTATGCGCCGCCTGCGCTAGCCCCGCGTGCTCCATGGACGACAAGTACTGGGGCCCCACGGGCACGCTGCAGTGTCTCGTCGACAACTCCGGCGACGTCATGTGGGGCGAGCTGGACGACGTGCAGTATTACTTCGGGGTGAGTAGATTAACACCGACGAATGGCGGTATATCCATCCCCAAAGGCTAGATTATGAAATGCCTCAGGCCGGTGTCGGGCAGAAGCGACAACGGCGCGAGTAATCTAGCACTGCGCTGACCAACCCGCTCATCAGTATCGCGCAAAACCAAAGTGTATGGACCGAACAAATATAACACAGCCCCTAGTCTCCGGCAGCACCGCTATTCCTGGCTCTACATCAAGCGAGTCGCAGGGATTCGCTGGATGCAGGTGGCTCAGTATCGTGATGTTTGGAAGTCCCTACAGAAGGCCTATGTCCTGCAGTGGACGTCCATCGGCTGATATGATGATGATGATGATGAGTAGATTAATGTAGAATAAACTCACTGACATAGCTCAACCAGTCGCGAAGCTGATGGGCGTTGGGGTCACAAGGTGCTGGAATGGCGACCCCGCACTAGAAAGCGCAGTGTTGGTTGACCCCCCACCAGGTGGACTGACGACATCAAGCGAGTCGCAGGAATTCGCTGGATGCATGGCTCAGTATCGTGATGTTTGGAAGTCTCTACAGAAGGCCTATGTCCTGCAGTGGACGTCCATCGGCTGATATGGTGATGATGATGATGATGATGAGTAGATTAATGTAGAATAAACTCACTGGCATAGCTCAACCAGTCGCCAAGCTAATGGGCGTTGGGGTCACAAGGTGCTGGAATGGCGACCCCGCACTAGAAAGCGCAGTGTTGGTTGACCCCCCACCAGGTGGACTGACGACATCAAGCGAGTCGCAGGGATTCGCTGGATGCATGCGGTTCAGGATCGTGATGTTTGGAAGTCCCTGCAAAAGGCTTGTGATCTGCAGTGGATGTCCATCGGTTGATATGATGATGAAGTGTAGATTGTAAACTTCTAACACAAGAAGACAGGGCACGTATCCATGTCCCACGCCGATACTGTTTCTACAAATGCTAACTCTTCGTAAACTTAAAAAATGTATGGGAGTGACAGATGCGATCAATAACTTGATCACATGACCTGTCGATATCAAATATCATTCCCATTCATTTTTTGTGATTGCGTTTGCGTTTGCGATTCTAGAAAGAGAATCGACGTTCCACATGAAAGGCCAAGGACTAGCTTGTCATTCAATAAACAAATGTACAATGTCTCTTGCAGGTAAACACAACGTCAAACAAAGGGGAATCGTTCCCAACAAGCAGACAGCACGCGTACCTCTGTCGCGACGGTACGTGGCAGCCCGTACAGGACAACCTGGCACCCTGCACGTGGCTCAACAGACCCTGGCCTGTCGTCATCGCTAAGAGGTCAGCATAGACATAGGAACTACGGGCTTTATCATCATCATCGATCATTCATCAACATATCAGCCGACGGACATCTACTGCAGAACCTAGTCCTTTTAGTAGAGACTTCCGAACATCACTGAGCCGCCTGCATCCAACGAATCCCTGCGACTCGCATGAAATCATTAAGTCCACATGGTGGAGGGTCGACCAACACTGCGCTTTCTAGTGTGGGTCGCCATTCCAGCACCTTGGGACCCCAACATCCATCGGCTCTTCGAACTATGTGCCTCACCCATTGCCACTTCAGCTTCGCGACTCGTTTCGTTGAGCTACGTCGGTGACTTTGCGGATCTCCTAATTTCTAATTCGATCATGCAAATATCCTCATCGATCATTATTAGATGATAATGATAATGACAGGAAAAAAAAGGAAAACGTCCAACCACTCTCATTCTGAGCGGAGACTCGTGCTCAACAGTAAAAACATGGGATGTTAATGATGATGTACTTTTATTCGCCTCACTCTTGACAGTCCTTCACTCTGGACTATTTGGCCGTGTTTAATGACTGCTTTTCTTTGGCTTTCACCTCCACTTATTCTAGTCTTCAGCGTCTCGGAAACTCTGAACTGCGGAGTTTTGTATTGAAGCTTTGATTCCGTCCAACTTGTAGGTGACCGATCGTGACCTTTTTCCCTCGACTTGCCCCTGGACAACGTTGTCTTGACGTTCCATAGAGTGTTTGTTACGGATCACATACTCGAAACTTTTGAGAATTCGTTCCGTTTGAGCTATTCTGACTCTCTTTTCAACACTCTTCTTTACAGAAAAGCAGCAGCAGCTGTCAGCAAACTGATAGGCTCCATCAAAGAAGCGGATCTGTTCAACACCCACTGGCGCGGGGCGCTGACCTCCCTGTTGGAGATACGGCAGACTCCGACGCCACTGAACCCACCCAAAACACCTCTGGACTATTTAGCTTCGGCACAAGGCTTCAGGGAAGCGTACAGTCAAAGTGGTTGTGATCCTCCCAGGTATGTTCCTCACTGTTTTTTTTTTAGGGTTATGAGATCAGTGCACATCGAGTATGGTTTAAGTATAGGACTACTAATATTGATAAGACTGTTTACGTGCATTGGCACTAGATGGCACTCACACGCTAAGAATTAGTTCATACTAAAGTATATAAGGCAAACCAGTGGGTTGTTAAATTGTTGGTGTTCTCCAACGAGATCAAGCCTCGAAGTTTCATTTGGTGTGACCCGCGGTCCCAGTTCGAAAGTGCACGGTGGGTTTGGGTGCTCCGGCTGCATACGAAGGCAAGATATCAAAATCTTCCATCCATCCTAACCAACTAATGGTTGAGGCCTGCAACTACACTCCCAACCGTAACGCTAACTTCAAGCAGAGGCGTCCCAAAAACGTCCTTCACGATCTAGACGATGACATGACGACCGACAATGCTTCCTGGGCAACACGATCACAAGCAACACAGCGTCTTCGCCGGCGAAGACGAAGTCCCCGATATCTAACGTCATCCAGACGTGGGTTTTCTAACTCACGATCTCGGGGGCGTCCGGACTGATTCACTCAGATCACGGTTACACCCTCCCGAATGGCCCTCTAAGCCGAGGTCCGAGTCTCATAGGAGACGCCCTTAAAGAGTCATTCCGTCCTCTATCTTTATTTCAGCCTTCGGGTTTCAGATAGAGAACTCATGTCTTAAATAATGCGCAGAAAGTTTGGCTTCTTTGGGCACACGTTGTTATTTGAGTGAGAAGAAGCTTAGATAACCGAGAGAAGAAGGCGACAATTTAGACGTGCCTTGATTTGACACGTACGATTCACGTCATCTTGTTATTTTTAGACACGTAACCCTGTGCACCACATCCAACCTGGAGCGGAACAAGTGCGAGTGGCTGAGCGAGGCGGGCGCGGTGTACGGCGTCAACCCGCCGCTGCAGTGCATCGTAAGGAACTCCACCAGCGACTGCCTGCGGGCGGTGCGCGGCGGGGAGAGCGACGTCGCCGTGGGGGACAGCGAATGGCTCATGCCGAGCATCAGGTCAGGAACTGGTTTATGGAGCCAGCCAGATCAGTAACCTTGGAATTGGGCATTTCAAATTCAAACGGAAGGTGGTAGGAAGAGTGGCGTCACTATCGGGGACATGCCGAGTGTCAGGTCAGTTGAAACCGGTTTATAGAACCAGCAGATTAGTAATTGGAATTGGGCATTTCAAATTCAAACGGAAGGTGGTAGGAAGAGTTGCGTCACTATCGGGGACATGCCGAGTATCAGGTCAGTTGGAACCGGTTTACAGAACCAGCAGATCAGTAACCTTGGAATTGGGAACTTCAAATTCAAGCGGAGCGTGGTAGGAAGAGAGACGTCACCGTCGGGGCAGCGAGTGACTCATGCCGAGTGTCAGGTCAGTTGGAACCGGTTTACAGAACCAGCAGATCAGTAACCTTGGTATTGGGAACTTCAAATTCAAGCGGAAGGTGGTAGGAGGAGTGACGTCACTATCGGGAACAGTGGGTAGCTCATGCCGAGTGTCAGGTCAGTTGAAACCGGTCTATGGAGCTAGCAGATCAGTAACCTTCGACTTGGGCACCTTGAAACTCTCTGATATTTGTACCTTTTGCTGTGGAGACCCTTGGAACATGGAGTCGCAGTGCCCAAAATTTTCACCGAATCATTTCACCGCAGCTGGTTGCTTTGACTGCTGACAGAAGAGCTGGCTCATTTTCTGCGCAAAGAAGCAGCCTGCCAGAATGCAGCCAGTATTCTTGTCACCATCCCACATTGGCATGATTTGTATAGTTATTAGGATAAGTTGACTGTTGCCTGTTCCTTATTGTATTCTTTCTCAAAAATAAATAAAAAATCCTGTTTATTTATTTCCTCCCCCAAATTCTTCCACAGTTTTGGATTTGTCTTTTCGTGCCATATAGGACCCATATACTGTAATAGGTAGTCTCTCCGTCTACTTATTGGTCGTCATCGTCATCTGCGTAAAAATCCTATTATTTAATTAAATAATAATTCATTTCCAGAGACTTCGACCTAGAACCGCTGCTATACGAGACGACGCCAATCGTGGACAAGATGGACACAGTCGTCGCTTACGTCAGACGCGGTGACGTCATCACCAACATGCAGAAGCTGAGCGGCAAAAGGGCAGCATTCCCGCAGTACGACGGCATGGCGTGGCACACCGTGCTACAGTATCTGAAGGATAAGGAGAAACAAGACTGCAGAAGCGCCATGACGAATTACTTCAGCCAAATATGCGCTCCTGGTACTGAGACATTGAAGAGTGAAGATGTCGGTGATGATGCAGAGAAGTTCACAAGTGGATGTATCAAGAATGGAGACAAAGTCGTTGGGGGGGAGATCGCTGCGCTGCAGACACTTGTGGAGGGGAAAAGCGATGTCGCTTTTATAAGCATGAGAACTGCCAATTTGTATGAAAGTGAGTGAACACTTTTGTCTAATTTATAATCAGACGCCGGTATGTCCCGCGTGGTTCCCGTTCCCGTAGGAATACAGGGATAAAAAATAACCTATAGCACTCGGGGATAGTGTAGCTTCCCTACAGTGAAGGAATTTTTAAAATCTATCAATAGTTTCAGAGCCTATTCAATGCAAACTAACATACAAACTATCAAATACTTCCTCTTTTTAACATTTGTTTGTAGACGGATTCACTGCTCAAGTTAATCTCGCCGCCTATCCCAAGTAACTCATAAAGGATTAAACAGTAAGAATTGTGGGCGGGCCTAACTCCACGAGACCACTAAAGTCGATTGTACGGCGAGCGTCTTATACCACCAGTAGCTCCCGCCCGATTGCTCCCCCTCTCTAACTCATTACTCTTTACGGAAACAAGTCACGCCACCTATAGTACGCGCGTTAACAACTGAGTCTTAGGGCCATAAATCATTTCTCTATATCTATCTCGCTTGCACTTATGGGTCTTATGGAGCCGTCTAGTGAAGGGTGTAACAATGAAAGACATATTATCGATAAGTAAAGTTTATTATCGTATCTTGTTCACAAAATTAAAAAAATTAACAATATTTGATTTAATATAATACATATTTCATATTATATAATTATTAACTAAATAAAATTAATCTTCATCTGAGTCTTCATCATCAGAATCTTCGTCTTCTGCCAAATTTATTATAAGCGGCGCGTGATCTCTAATTAGAGCTTTTTGTAAATCTTTGTTTTGAAGTTCTTCGGCATGCCTAACACATTTGGCCCAGTCTTCTCGTGTGACATTTTCTATGGCTCGGTGGAGGTGATTTTCGACATCTGCTATCTTGAAGGTATTATTATTCTTCGCAACTTCTCCCTTTACTTGTGCCCAAATTAATTCTATTGGGTTATATTGACAGTGATATGGAGGGAGCCTTATTACTTCATGACCTCGTTCATTTGCCAGATGGTCTAAAGCGTAGACCTTCTGCGGGTTACTGGCTTTTACTTTTCTTATTAATTCTTCAATAATTTCGTTGCTGGAATATGGAATCTTTTTCTTTGTCAACCATTCTTGAATTTCAGCTTTCCTCGTGTTTCTTGTGGGTATCTTTTCCAACTGTATCGAATGATAGCTTGCGTTATCGACAATTATAACTGAGGGCTCTTCAAGTAGATTCAGGAATTCGGAAAACCATGCCATATATGTTTCGCCATCCATTTCTGTGTGGTAATCAGCATCCTTTGATTTCACCGCTTTAAATATTAGCTTCGCATCTGGAACGAAGCCAGTCCTTGCAGAACCCGCATGGCAAACTATTAATCTTTGGCCTTTTCCCACAGGCTGATTCTTGAAACCTCCTTCATCGTTGCTTCCAAGCCACATCCTCTTTCTTGCATGGTTTTGATTAATCCATGTTTCGTCTAGATAGAAACGTGGTCGCTGATCGTTAGTTCTTCTAAGTAAATCCAATTTCCTTAAAAAGTCCATTCTAGCACAAACAATATCAGTTCTTTCCATTAAATATTTACGTCCTTCGCTATTTTTCTTATACTGGAACCCAACCTCCTTCAGTAGTATTCTCATTGAAGTGTTGCCGCATTTAAAATCGGGTAATTGTTCACGGAATTTTTCTAAAATTTTCGCCACGGATGGATACTCTCCATTCTCATAAAATGAAGCTACAGTTCGCTTCAACACACTTTTATCAAAATCGTCAATATTAGTGACGGTTTGTGGTTTCTTAAAATTTGTTCTTGGTATACAGGTACTGCCTGATTGTGATACTTCCGTCTTGATTCGGTCCACTGTCGCTCTGCTCACACCACAAACAAATGCGGCCATTTCACGTGGTTTGTTGAAATTTAGAGAAGCCACTTTATTCGGATCACTTTTCAATTCATTGAGAAACAGGAATACGTTGTGAATCAGTGTTCGAGCTTGAGGGCTAATATCGCCATGTAATTTCTTCAGATCAACGTTAGAAAATAAAGTATCCATAGTGCGCAACGAGTAACACATGAATGTATTTATTTAATTGCAGTAAACACATTTATAGCAAAAAAAATACGCAATGCAATTACATTAGAAACCGACCAATCAGAATCGTCCAAATCATTATTGACTCATCATTAGCACGTGCGCAGGTAGCCGTTTATCGATAATTAGGGTGCGCAGGTAGGCGCGCTGCACATTCCTATCTTTTTTGACTTTTATGACCGGACGACTCAGATGATAACGCGCATACTATAGCGACGCCAGATCGAGTGACGTCATATCATTCCTACTGTACTGTCTAAATGGCTATAATATGAAGTACTACATTCTTTCAGAAGATTATTCTCACTTATTAAACCATTTTATCGTTCCAGGTAAACAAATCATGGAGTCCTGGGCAGACAGCGACGTAGACATAGTCCCGGTGTGTCCCGATGAAAACAAAAAGTATTGCTACCTCTCGTGGTCAAACATTGGCCACATATTCGCCAATAAGAACCTCACTAGCATGAGAAGACACGAAATCATCAATGTATTCACGAAACTCGACCAACGATTTGGCAAACATCAGCCATTCCACAACATTATGTTCACAATGTTCGGTCCGTTCAACCACGCATTGGATGTCTTATTCCACAATAATACAAAAAGTTTGTCCACCGCTAATATATTCAAAATGCATCCGTACGCGTCTATGCCCCTTAATTTTGAACGCACCGTTTTACGCACTTCATCTGACAGCTGTCAAATGAAGGATTTATTAAATTCGTCGTTTAGCGCCGCGCCTGTGCTTCTCTTGTTAGTGTCAAGTTTAGTCATTAATATTTAATATTTTAAGTAGATAACGGTTGTAAATATTTTTAGCAATTATAAAATTAAATAAACTATTTTTTTAAATACATGAAACTGTGTTTTATTCTATCCCATCAATAATATTTAACCTGGAATTATAAATAGAGGGTATTTGAAGATTTGAGTTTAGGTTCTTTGTTAGGCAGTGTGAAGTTAGCTGTAAATATTTACACTTGTTTTGGGAACGCCCTCCATTTTGATTTATGATATATTATAGCCTGGATTAACAAATAGGCTTTTTATTCCGGAAAAATTCATGGTTCCCGAAGGATTTGTGAAAAACTAAATTCCACGCAGTCACGGGCGTCCGCTAGTTTAATATCATTATTTAAAAGTACAACATTATTTTTCCAGAGCGCAAATACCGTCATTTCTTAGATTGTACCGGTTTTTAGAATGGTATTACCATCTTCCTTATTTATGACATGGCAACACTGCTTTATATGTATTATCTATGGTAAAAACGTAGTACTATATTAATCTGTGAGTATTTTAATAATCTGTGGTGACAGTATCTATTAATCTGTGATCACAGACAACAAATCACACACGTCAAATGATGAAGATGTTTATTTTTTCGCGGTAGACCGGCAAGGCAATCGAAAACTTTTTGTTTGTGATTATTTACGAATATAAATAATATCTCGCTAAAATGTCTGCGGAGGAGATAAAACAGCAAAATTTCTGTGCGGCATTGGACGCAGTTGTACAAGACTACACCTGCGTGTACTGTTCCAAATTTCTAGAAGATCCCGTTACATTGAGCGCGTGTTTCCACCTAATATGTTCCTCCCATTTCGAAAGTTTAACTCACTGTCCGGCGTGCAATACCTCTTTAGCAAACTCCACTACGATCGATACCGACCGCGACCGGTTACAGGCAACCGTGAATGCAGTGGCAGAACTAAGTAAAGCTTTTAAATCGATTACAAGGAAACCCATGGTAAGTAAACAGAACACTGGCAGCAAAAAAAGCGGGAACAACTTTCCGGAACCCTCTACAGCCCATCGGGTGAGTAATAAAGAGAATAATGTAGAAAAAACGAACTCTTCGCTAAAAGCCACTAAAAGCGTGCAAAAAGGCGGGAATCTGCCGGAACCTACCGCACGTCGGGATAATAAAGAGAATAAACTACAAAAAACTAACTCTTCGTCGAAAGCTACAAGCGCACCAAAAGCTACTACAAGCGACCTCAAAATCCCTGCGAAGGCGCAAAAAGAACTAAATTCAACACTGAGATCATCTACAAGCTCTGACATCATCAAAGGTAACGAGAAAAGGAACAATAAAGGTGAAACACCACTCCACGTTGCCTGTCGTTTGGGTAAAATTGAATCTGTAGAAAAACTACTGAATCAAGGAGCCAACACTAACACGAAGGACAACGCGGGCTGGACACCATTACATGAGGTTGTGCAAAATGGCCGCTTGGATATACTGAAGCTCCTGCTACCACATAACACACTCATTGACGTGCCCGGCCCGGGGAATGAAACACCGTTGCACGAAGCCGTGAGATATAAACACAAGGTGAGATATTAGTCCACTTTTGACGGGTCCTGGGATCCGTCCCTGGCTGGGCCGATTAAGGTTCTCTTAATTGATCCAGGTCTAGCTGGTGGGAGGCTTTCGGCCATGGCTAGAAATAAAAAATATATCGCCAAGCGATTTAGCATTCTAGTATAATCTTGTGTGGAAACCAAAAGGGGTGTGAATTTTCATCCTCCTCTTAACAAGTTAGCCTGCTTCCATGTTAGTCTGCATCATTGCTTGCCATCAGGTGACCATCTCACCTGATGGTAAGTCAAGTGCTATCTTGTAAAGAATAAAAAAAAACCTATTTCAATTCAACAGGAGATGCCATAGCCCAGTGGATATGACCTCTGCCTTTGATTTGGGGGGCGTAGGTTTAAATCTGGTCAGGAGCATGCACCTTCAACTTTCCGGTTATGTGTATTTTAAGAAATTAAATATGCTTATTGAACTCCTTAAACAGTGAAGGAAAAGCATCATGAAGAAACCTGCATAGCTGAGAATTTTCTTAGTTCTCTATGTGTGTGAAGTCTGCCAATTGGCATTTGGGCCAGCGTGGTGGACTATGTCCTTACCCCTTTCATTCTGAGAGAAGACTCATGCTCAACGGTGAGTCTAATGTGGGTTGTTAATGAGATAACACTAATATTGAATCGAGAAATACTGAAATAATACTACTTTGCTACTTATAATATTTATTATTTCTATTGAGTGGAAATACATGACGATCCTTCGCAAAATTACTTTTCAAGCTTTTCGCTCTAAATTCATTATTGTGTTTTAACAATTATGATTTCCATCCATTTTTCAACATATTTAATTATATAATACCTCACTGGATAGCTAATAAAGCACAATTGTTTTTAAACTGATAAGCTGATAATCATTTATAAAAGAGCATGATCATGATTCAAAAATGTTATGATATTTGTGTTCTTTATTGTATAATTATTATGTAATAGGTTGTTACCAATTACCCTGTATATTTGCTGTTTGAACTGAAATGAAAAATTTAAAACTAATTTCATTTAAGGATATTGCAGTGGAGCTAGTCAGAAATGGAGCGAACATCAATGCACGAAATTGCAAAAGCCAGACTCCATTGGAGCTCGCATCTTTGGAAATGAAAGAAATTCTGAAGCGTGCCGAGGAGGATATAATTCAAACTCAAGGTTTAAACATATCGTACATATCAGATCTGCATTCTGAGTTGGATTTCGATAACATTCACGCATACTGCGCCAGTTCATCAAACTCTTTGCTGACTAAATTAAAGCTGCTAGCCAAACATCACAGCAATTTACACGTTGAAGTTAAATTGACGAAGAAAGTCACCCATTTGATAGTGGGTACAGATGAAAATTATGTTTGCAAATCAAGTGTTGATGTTTTGGAAGGTAATTCAAATATTCATTCATACAGGGTGCTCGAGAGTATTTCTCATAACTTAAGGTGTTGACGAGTCCATTTATGGGAGCCTGCTGCATAACTTATATTTTTTTAACTAAAAAATTAAAACCTTTTTATTGTTTTCATATAAAGTACATCAAATAATTCTGACTATTAGTAACACATGCCTTTATATATCCTTGCATTTTGAAATCTTAAAGTTTGGCTATGTCATAATTATAAGGCGGAAACATTCTATGATCTACTAGCGGACACTCGCGACTTTGTCCGCGTGGATTCAGTTTTTCACGTGGGAACCATGGATTTTTCCGGGATGAAAAGTAGCCTGTGTTAATCCAGAGTAAAATTACTATTTCCATTCCAAATTTCAGTGAAAATTGCTTCAGTAGCCGCAGCCTAAAAGTGGAACAAATATACTTACACACTTACACACATACAAACTCTCGCCTTTAAAATATTAGTGTGATTTACGAAAGAAATATTAATTACTCTGAAAATTATAAGTTACACATGTTCTTTGAACATTTTTTTTTTAATTTTCGGTAAAAAATATAATCCCAGAGTAATGGGAAATACTCCCCAGCACCCTGTATAATTTACTAATTTAATTAATTGAAACTTAAAATTAACAATAGCTTAATACTTTTTAAAATTTTTTAATCAAATGTTTCTAGATGTTGGGCAAATTTATAGAATTTATTTACATAAATTAAGATATATAAAATAAGATAGATTTATAACATTAACAAAAAAATTTTTGTGAATATAAGTTTACTATAAAAAAAATTTAATTAGTAATTTCTTTATTCAGGCATTGTCAACTGCATATGGATTGTATCCACAGATTGGATAAACAAATCGACACCCGATAAACTGGAACACTACAAAGACTATGAAGTAGTCGGTGTTGGCACCAAAACGTACAACGGGCCACGAAATGCCCGATACAACAAATACAAGCAATTGCCCGGAATATTTAATGGCTGCCATTTTTATTTGCACAATTACAACGTCCCACACAAAGTCTCTCAGACAGTTATTTTAACGAAGACCATATTAACAAAGTTAATTACCGACGCTGGTGGTGTAGTTCTACGAAGAGTTCCCAATCCGGAAC